>NC_138906.1:51499863-51648331 GCF_965231255.1 Vanellus vanellus | reverse complement strand
ACTATCCATCATATTTGAGAAGCCATTGCAGTCTGGTTCAAGTTCTTGCTAACTGAAAAGGGGGAAAGAAAGCCCCATTTTTAAAAAAGAAAAAAAAAAAAGAAAGACCCAGGGAACTAGAGGCCAGTCAGTCTCACCTCTGTGCCCAACAAGATTATGGAGCAGATCCTCCTGGAAAATATGCTAAGGCACATGGAAAATAAGGAGGTGGTTGATGTCATCCAACATGGCTTCACTAAGGGCAAATCATGCCTGACAACTTTGGTGGCCTTCTACGATAGGGTTACAGCATTGGTGGATAAGGCAAGAGCAACTGACATCATCTAACTGGACTTGTGCAAAGCATTTGACACTGTCCCACACAACACCCTGGTCTCTAAGTTGGAGAGACATGGACTTGATGGATGGGCCACTTGGTGGGTAAGGAATTGGCTGGATTGGCTGCACTCAAAAAGTTGGGGTCAACAGCTCGATGTCCAAGTGGCGAGCAGTGATGAGTGGTGTTCCTTATGGGTCAGTACTGGGACCAGTAGAAGTGCTGTTTAACATCTTTGTTGATGATATTGTTGGTGGGATTGAGTACACCCTCAGCAAGTTTGACCACAACACCAAGCTGTGTGGAGCAGTCAACATGCTGGAGGAAAGGGATACCATCCACAGGGACTGGAACAGGCTTGAGAGGTGCGTCCATGCAAACCTCATGAAGTTCAGCAAGGAAAACTGCAAGGTCCTGCACCTTGGTCAGTGCAATCCCAAGCACAAATACAGGCTGGTTTGAGAATGGATTGAGAGCAACCCTGAGGAGAAGGACTTGGGGGTGTTGGTGGATGAGAAGCTCAACATGAACCGGAAATGTGCACTCGCAGCCCAGAAAGCCAACTGCATCCTGGGCTGCCTCAAAAGAAGCGTGGCCAGCAGGTCGAGTGAGCTGATTCTGCCCCTCTACTCCACTCTCGTGATACCCCACCTGGAGTGCTGCTTCAAGCTCTGGAGCTCTCAACATAAGAAGGACATGGACCTGTTGGAGCACGTCCAGAGGAAGGCCACAAAGATGATCAGAGGGCTGGAGCACCTCACCTACGAAGACAGGCTGAGAGAGTTGGTGTTATTCAGCCTGGAGAAGAGAAGGCTCCAGGGAGACCTTACAGCAGCCTTCTAGTACCTAAAGGGCGACTACAGGAAAGATGGGAAGGGACTCTTTATTAGGGAGTGTAGTGATAGGACATGGGGTAATGGTTTTAAACTGAAAGAGGAAAGATTTAGATTTGATATTAGGAAGAAATTTTTCACTCTGCAGGTGATGAGACAATGGAACAGGCTACCCAGAGAAGCAGGGGATGCCCCATCCCTGGAAGTGTTCAAGGCTAGGTTTGATGAGGCTTTGAGCAGCCTGGTCTAGTGAAAGGTGTCCCCCGCCTATGGCAGGGGGTTTAGAACAAGATGATGTTTAAGGTCGCTTCCAACCCTAACCGTTCTATTATTCTATGTTTATACATTGTCTCTGCCTTTGCCTCATGCAGTGAAGTCACAGTATCATAAACAATAAATGTAATTCAGTAAATGTGAAATTCATGCCTGATCTGGTATGAGATAGAATTAAGAAGCAAAGCATTAGCTTTTTTTTCTGCCCATGAAAGCTCAAGCAACTAGAAATAGAAAAATTTAGAGAGCTTCCCTGAGACTGCAGATTTTTTCCACAAAATCGTAGACACTTAAACATACACAAGTCTATGGGGGTGTGATACACCCAAGGGTACTGAGAGAGATGGTGAAAGTGTTCACCAAGCCAGTTTCCATCATTTATCAGCAGTTGCTCGACAGCTGGCTGAATATGAGCCAGCAGTGTGCCCAGGTGGCCAAGAAGGCCAACAGCATCCTGGCCTGTATCAGGAATAGTGTGGTGCGCAGGAACTAGGGAAGTGGTCGTCCCCCTGTACTCGGCACTGGTATGGCTGTGTTCAGTTTTGGGCCCCTCACTTAAACAAAGACATTGAGGTACTGGAGCATGTCCAGAGAAGGGAAACAAAGCTGCTGAGGGGTCTAGAGCACAAGTGTCATCAGGAGCAGCAGAGGGAACTGGGGGTGTTTAGCGTGGAGAAGAGGAGGCTGAGGGGCGACCTTATCACTCTCTACAGCTACCTGAAAGGAGGTTGTAGAGGGGTGGGTGTCAGTCTCTTATCACAAGTAACAACTGATAAAAGAAAAGGAAACGGCCTCAAGTTGTGTCAGGGGAGGTTTAGATTGGCTATTAGGAAAAATTTCTTCACAGAAAGGTTTACCAAACATTGGAACAGGCTGCCCAGGAAAGAGGCGTAATTGCCATCCCTCGAGGTAGACATGGTTAGGGACATGGTTTAGTAGTGGTTTTGGCAGTGTTACATTGATAGATGCACTCAGTGATCTTAAAGGTCCCTTCCAACCTGGAAGATTCTACAATTCCGTCTCTGAAGCAAAACGCTTACCAACAGGAGCACAAAAGGAGTAATGCAATGGTCCCCCTGTTTCTATTTACATGCCAGCTAAATTTTAAATGTCAATAAATTTCATCTATCAAGGTATGGGCAGCAGCTTTGCGTGTGTTCTTTCATCTCAGTGTAACCTACAGATGTTGGTCTCATTGTTTATTACACCTTTTACTGTACCACCCCATACTATTTTCAATGTGAGGTGGTTCCATAACTACTGCATGTGAACACACAGTCTGTTTGAAATATCTGCTTAAGTTGAGTACTCTCACTAAAAATGAAATGAAATTTGATTTGAGATGGTCTTCCATTCTCTTTTGTGTGCTCTTCATTACAGTTTGTTTCATGTTTTCATCTCTTGTAGGAAATGTTTTAACCAATGGAATCAAGATCCATAATCACATAACATAACATTGATCATAACCATTACAAGTGTCTAAAATGACTTTTGCTTATAGTTTTTCCAGGATTTCCAGGAGCCTAACAGCTCAAAAGGATAATAGTCATTGTTAGCATTTAGTGTATCTTGTGTTTACTATTTCCTTCCCCCTTTCTTTTGAAAATATATGTATGTATACATTTATTAATTAATAAATACATACATGGAACATAATGTCTTTTTGCAAATATATATTATTTTCTCTAATAATAAAGTTTGTGTATGGAAAGTAGAAAATATTGTTATTTTTAACTGTTTTGTAAACTGGCCTGAAGCAAACTCAAGCTCCAAGATTTCTTGAAATCCCCGAATACTGAGATGCAAAGCTAAATTAGTTCCCTAATTCGTGAATTCTTTGTATTCATGACAGCTTGAACCCAAGTCCCTTGTTTTGAATACCTTCTACATTCTCCTAAACATAAGTATCAGACACCAAGAGCTGTATTTGGAAAGCAGTTTACAACGCATGTACACAACTAGTTTTATTGTGTATTGATCCATTTGAACAGATAGTGTAAAAAGCAGGTTGAGCAAGACATGACGGGAGCTATTCATACTGATAGTTTTCTCTGAGGTTACCTGTGGTTCCCTGGAAGGTTAAGTTTTGTTTTTATATATACTACTACTGCTTTAAAACTTCATAGGCAATAACAACTTCTATTATAAGGAACATTTGGTAACAATTTCATTTCTGTAAGTTGAAATAACATTAAAGACATCATATGCTGTGCTCAAAGGAGTACAGAAATACATACTCATTGCTCCTTCATATTTTTTCAGAGGTACACTGGAAACAGTTCATTTGACTGCACTATAGCACAGTTGACTAGATGAACAAAAAGCCATCACCAAAGCTGTCATTTCAATTTCTAACTCATTTCCTCTCTTTCTCTCTTTCACAGTATGTGTTGCAAAAGCTTATCCCCCAGCTCCTAGGCAAAGGCAGCTTGTGAATAACAAATTTCAACGTAAAAAATGTCTAGCAAAATTGAAAAAGGAAATGACTAATGAGAAAACCTCAGACACCCCTTATCAGGACCTATAGATAGTGGCTTTAGCAGTAACAGTAAGTTAGTGATGACATATGCTATAGTACTGCTTTTGCCGCTTCTCCTGGGGCTGGAATGGTAAACTGTACTCTCTAAGAAGGATGTTAAGCTCATCTTCTATGAGTGCATGAGTAACCATCCAAATCAAAGAATGTGCTGTTCTCAAACAACATTTAGGACCCCCTGCTTTTCAAAACAATTGCAGACTTCTGTTGCTCGAGCCTGGCAATTTGGGTAGAAAAATCTCCTTGGTCACTACCATGTATTATGTGAAACCAGAGCTGGTCAGAAATGATAATTGTTTGAAACGAGAGTGTTTAGTTAGCTGCATGCCAGGAGGGTTCTGCCACAACTCCCCTTGGACTGAATAACCCATTTCTTTTAAGAAATAACTCTGCCTTTGTGCTTCCCTGTGGGCACAACCAAAGCTTAAGCCACCTAGTAGACTGCATTTAATATCAAGGGCCATGAAATATCAGAATTATGGCAGCATCTGTAGTGGACTCCCATAGTCCTTTGCTCTGTGACATCACTGGTGACTGAATGCATGTAAGTTGAGAAGATTTAAAAGGGTCTGAGCTGCAGCTGCGATAAGAATTGTATCATTCAGACCTGAGGTGTTAAAATCTAATTGTAAGACTGTGGACAGTGGCTCAACAAAAGAAATGCATGAAATAGCGTTGGATGTAATGAAATATAACAGTCTTGGTGTTTATTTGGCTGCCTTACTATTGTCAAGTCTGTGTAGAGTGCCAGGCAGACAAGATTTTGAAAGAAGACAATGCAGCAGATCTGTCTTTATTTCTGAACAACTCTGCCCTTTCCTAACAGAAGGCTTAAAACAACACTTAAGGGTGAAATGAGTGTAGGACAAGGCATAACCAGACTAATCAAGACCTAGCTGCATGTTGCCTGATAACTAGGACTGCTTAAAGTGACTTCCTCTACAAGTTCCTTAGTTCTGAAAGTTGCTTCATTTGAAAGATTTCATATTTGTTATGACTGTGTGACTGCTAGATTTCTCAAAGTTCTTTCTTCTGCTTTCTAATATTTTGACTCGGAACTTCTTGGCTATAACTATCCATATCCAAGTAAGTATCTACTCAGTTCCTGTATGTGCAGAACTTTAAACATCTGCTGAGGTTGTTGAAATTTACTTTCCTTCAGTGAATTATCTGGCTAAGGAGCTGCAAGGCAAATGTGTTTATTCGGAAGAGATCAAAAGTTGTTAGCAATGCAACCTTTGCTTCTGATATGTTAAAGAAAACTAGTTTGCTGTTTATTTACTTTTTGGTTTAAAGCCGCTTTGCTTAAGTTAACAAAGGAATAGTAATGCCATCAAATTGTCTGTAGGATAAATAATGTGTTAGTGGTGTGTGTGAGTGTGAGGGGAAATAGAGGGACAGGGGGAGAAGAAACAGCTTCCCTTGATTTTTGGATCACTTATCCAGGTCCCAGATGAAACACCTGATTCCCTTAGACACTCAGTTTCACTAAAATTTTAATGTATCCAGCCACAGTGTTTTTAACAACTACTGAATCTCATAAGAAACTGAGAATTGTAACAGTTGAGGCAGAAACTCTATGGGCTATTAAGAACTGTAATGTCTTGTAACTTAAAAATAACTCTTGGCCTGTCAAAGCAATTTTGAAACTGCAGTCATATTCTGAAATGAAGTACTGAAGTATCAGTGTGGTCCTATCCAGACAGGAACAGATTTGGGGATGCTTTCTCTCACAATCCCTGTGAAATTCTGCCTTTCGTCCCAAGCAGAGCAACTACTCTCTCCTTATAGAATCAGCTGCAATCAAATTCTTCTTACACCTTCCACACAGAGCACAGCTGCTTTCATGAGAAAGCTGCACTGTTCTGTCTTTGTCCAGGGTGGGAGAGATGCAGGGCTGTGGCTGTGGCTGCTAAGAGGGGGGGATGGCATGCTTCACCTCCACTCACAAGCTAAAAGGTTTTGCCCTTATGCATGGCTAAAGAAAGTGTCCATCTTCTCAAACAACACTGGGAATAACTATTTCATGTCTCTTGAGTACAAAGGCAGGATGATTTATGGAAATATCTTAAAAACTGTGGTTCAGGAGGTGAATTGCATTTGCAACATGGAGGTATACTGAAGTTATTCACATACCTTCTTGCATACCTATTCTTATGCTAGCTCTATGGTTCAGAGATGTTATCTGTACTTCTGGTCTTTTCTGAACATATGTTAGTCATGAAAGCCTGAGTCTAGCTTCCATAGGCCAATACTGCATTTGGGTGCTTAGAGTTCAAGGAAATTGTGGTTTTCAATATGAAGAGACCCAATAACAGAATTAGAAATTATTCAAATGACAAAACTTAGAATTACACTTCTGAAAATCATACTCCAAGGTTTTTGGATCAGAGAACCAACTGAAAATATGGGCATCCAAAATCACAGGTTTGTATTGTGATCACCCTCATTTTTGAAGGCCCAGTGCTTATCTCCAGTGTAGGTAATAAAAACCGTGAGTAAACTATGTTGAAATTCTTCTCTGAAAGGGTTATTTAAAGAACTGAATTACAGAACAGTAATTTTTTTCCCCTTTTCCTTAGGCAGATTTTATTTGAAGTTTATAATGCCAGATAGATCAGCTAAGGTCAACTCAGGCTGTTTCAAGAGGTATAGTGTGGTGGCTTGACCTTGGCTGGTTGCCAGATACCCACCCAGCTGTTCTCTCACTCCCCCTCATCAGCAGGACAGGGGGAGAAAATAAGATGAAAAAGCTTATGGGTCGAGATAAGGACAAGGAGTTACATAACAGTTATCGTCATGGCCAAACCATTTTAATATATTGCCTATTAAAATAGAGTTGAAAGAGGAGAATCATAGAATCATAGAAACTTTTGGGCTGGAAGGGACCTTCAAAAATCACCTAGTCCAACTCCCCTGCCATGGGACATCTTTCACTAGATCAGGTTGCTCAGACTCCCATCCAACCAGACCTTGAACACTTCCAATGATGAGGCATTCACAACTTCTTTGGGCAACCTGTTCCAGTGTCTCACAACCCTCTTCATAAAAAATTTCTTCCTTATATCCATTCTAAATCTACTCTATTTCAGTTTAAAATTATTTCCCTCTGTCCTGTCACTACAAATCTTGGTAAAAAGCCTTTTGCCAACTTTCTTATAAGCCCTCTTTAGAGCCTTTTAGAAGAAAATTGACAATAAGTTCTCCCGAGAGCTTTCTCTTCTCCAGGATGAACAACTCCAACTCTATCAGCCTTCCTCCATAGCAGGGGTGTTCCAGTCCTCAGATCATTTTTGTGGCCCACCTCTGGACCCATTCTAAGAGGTCCATGTCTTTCCTGTACTGATGACTCCAGAGCTGGATGCAGTGGGGTCTCATGAGATCGGAGTAGAGAGGGAGAATCACTTCCCTTGACCAGCTGGCCATGCTTTTTATGCAGCCAGGAGAGGATTGGTTTCTGAGTTGCAAACACACATTGCCAGCTCATGTCCAATTTTTCATCCACCAGTATCCCCAAGTTGTCCTCCACAGGGCTGCTCTCAATCCATTCATCCCCCAGTCTGTATTGATATTGAGATTTTCCCTGACCCACGTGCAGGACTTTGCACTTGGCCTTGTTGAACTTCATAAGGTTCACACAAATGCCCTCCTTAAGCCTGTCAAGGTCCCTCTGGATAAAATCCATTCCTTCAAGGATATTAACTGCACCACCTAGCTTGGTGTCATCTGCAAACTTCATGGGGGTGCATTCAATCCCACCGTCTCTGCCATTAATAAAGATATTAAACAGCATTTGTCCCAGTACAAACCTTTGAGGTACACTGCTCATTACTGGTTTCCATTTGAGTTGTTGACTGCAATTTTTGCACCCAGACATCCAGCCAATTCCTTATCCATTGAATAGTCCATCCACCAAACCCATATCTCTTCAAATTAGATGTAAGAATGTTGTGGGGGACTGTGTCAAAGGCCTTGCAGAAGTCCAGGTAGATGACATCATTTGCTCTTCCCCTGTTCACTGCTGCAGTCACTCCATCATAGGAGGCCACTAGATTAGTCAGGCAAAGACAAACAAAGGAACAAAGACAAAAACTAAAACACGTTCCCCTATCCCTCTTCTTCCCAAGCTCAACTTCTCTCTTTTGTTCCTGACTCCTATAACTCCTCCCGAGCCCCCGACCCCTGAAGAGCACAGGGGGATGGTTAATGCGGGGTTGCTGTCAGTCAATAATGGTTCCTCTCTGCCACCTCTGCCTCACCCTTCTTGCCTGCTCCACTGTGGTGTCTCCACAGGCTACAGTCCTTCAGGATAAACATAGTCCAGTGTGGACTCTCCATGGACTGCAAATTCCTTCAGGAAATATCCACCTGCTCTGATGTGGGGCCCTCCAGGGGCTGCAGTGTGGATATCTGGAACAGCATGGTCCTCTCCACAAGCTGCAGGGAAGTACCTTCTCTACTGTGGTGTCTCTACTCAGGGAGAGTAGAAGAATCTGATGGAATTACTTCTCTTCTGGCTGAAGTGTTTCTGGACAGTGTAATTATCTACAAAACATGACACTGTTACAGAACTTGTGAAGTTCTACCTAGATTTTTATGGTGTATTAACTATAAATTGCGTGTCTTAGCTCTTGTTTTTGCTGACAGAATACAGACTAGGGGCTGGATGAGTTCGTGCTGCAGTTTCCATTAATGACTACCAGACTAAATGAATTGTTTACATCTGGGGTAGAGACTGCCTAGCCTAGAAATGGTCATCTCTTGAGCTAAAATCAACAATCCCTTTTTCCTTGTTCAAGTACTTTTAAGCACAACATCTTTTTCAGTATGTGGAAACAAATGTCTGTACTTTAACATTATGTGGAGGAAAGACATGTAGATATACCATCTAAAACACATGCCTACTTTAGGGACCAAGTATCTTTCAGCACTTCACAGAGTTTTGTGTCTCCAAGGAGCCGTTTAGAGTGCTGAAGTTAGTCAAGAGCTAGTTTTACAACTGTGGTGCTCTCAAACACTTTCTGCAGACATCTGCCTCTTTTGAGTATGTTGTGATCCTACACTTCTAGTTTCAGGCCTTTATTTAAATGCCTAGAGGTGGCAGTGAGAAATCATTTGTTCCTCTTGGAACAGTGAAGACAGATATACGTTAGTTTTGTGCAAAATTTGCTTATGTACAAAAAATTTCAGGCTTCTAGTATTTTTTCCAACAATACACATTATCCTTATGAATGTTGAACAAAATTTCTTATTTTGAGAGTTACTGAAAGTTGTTGGAATATTTTCTCCTTCAATTAATTATCCCACATTATAAATCAATCTTTAAAGGCAAAATAGCTTCCTCTTAAAAAGAAATATCACATTTTGTATTGTGTAATTTCGAGCAATAAAAATCATACTGTGGTAACAAGAATAAAATTGCACCAGTAGTCAAGCTGGCAAAGGAATAAATTGGAATAAGCATCCTAACGCACAATAACATTATTCAAATAATACATACAATGAATGCGATAGGATACTGACTGCAATTATTTATTACAATAGTGAGTTGTAGGATTTAGATGTTGTAGAAAAAGCACAACCTTTCAGAGTTAATATAAGCATGTCACTAGATGCTTTCAGTCTACTACTGCTTTTTCTTTCCAATTTCAATACACAAAATAATGGAAATAATTCAAAATTGCAGGTGAAAGAATGAAGCATACATATACAATTAAAAAAAGTCTAAAAAAGTGTTTTAGCCCTAATGCTCAAACGAGTTTTTGATTGATACATATAGAGCTACCTGAATAGAGAAAAAAGAAGTGTACTGGGAAACTGCCAAGTGCTGGACCTACAAGTTTCTGTGACAAGTTTCTGTGACAAGTTTGACTGAGTGTTCTCATATATCTACTTGAGCTTTGACTCTGATATATCAAATTCATTGATACTGCCTCCTTATGTTCAGAATAGCTAAAGACATTTGATTTCATATAGGATCTTTACTTCCTTGTATTGATATTCACTCACATGCACAAATCAGTCTTTCCAGCACAAATAAGCACTTTGGAACTGAGCCATCTGCAGAATATTGTTCATGGAAAATGACAGGATGACATATCTTTTATGTTGTGACTGTGTACGCATTTATGTCAATGAAATTGCATTACACAAGTATTCACAAAAAACATATCCTGATCAAAGCATGTTACTTTAAAGGTATTTTGAAAACATTACAGGGAAAAATAAAATGCAATTATTATGTCTAACTCTAGTGAAGCTCACAGTATGCTTAGCTAGTATGCCTTACTAGGTAAGAAGGAAGGAAAGACATCTAAAATTGTAAATTCTGACACACCATTTATAAATTCATTAAAGCAGATTCCCTTCAGTATTTTGAAACAGACTTAGTAGGCCTGAGATACTCCTACTATACCCATCTGTTCAATTAAACACTTTTTTTCCCTTAAAGTTTGGGAACAACACTGCACACTGCAGTCTGAAATAGGAAATAAATTGAAAGCTCAAGAGATTGAACAGGACCCCAAAGGAAAGGGAGGAGCTGTTGGCAACTGTGTTCTATATAAACTATCAGCCATCATCAGGATGAGATGTGTGTAAGACCTTGTTCACCAGCAAACTGAATGGTGATGCCAAGTGCAAAGAACAGTGTTTTTGTGATTGCAAGGCACTTTGTGTTTCCCTGGTCAGCTAAAACAGAGATAAATGACCATTATGTGCAATTTTTATTTCTTTGAGTTAACACAAGAGATGATGTTCTTCATATAAGGGGTTAGCTTCTCTTGGTATAACCCTTAGAAAAATAATGAAAAACACATGATAGCTGTAGTAGCTGTCCTAATTGTGACACATATATTTCTGTGTGTGGTTCTGGTGTTATTCATTCTTTTCTCACTTGTCCACTTCTGGAAATTTTACTACCAGGCTTGAAACACCTATTTTCATAAAACTCTGCCCCTTTACAAAACGTCTAGCCCACACATCTGAAGCAACCCTGTCACCTGGAGGACTAGAAACTCTCAAGTCACATAGCACATCCAGAGCAGAGGTTGATATAAAATTTATTGCCCTCTCCAAGGGGATTTTGTTTGCAGTGTGTTTCACCAGCAGCCTGTATTGCAGATACATCATGAGATAATTGAAGGAAAAATTATTTTGGAAAAAACTCGCAATGTGTTATGATAGAATGTATTTCAATGGCAAAGACTGTGATGAGAACCAACTTTTTAATCCATGTGATCAATTTTGATGGTAATGCTCCTGGTAAAGAAAGGGAAGGTGGTGACAGAATTTCTCCTTTGCTTCCACCTCAATAAAGCATCCAGCAACAATGTAGTCTAGCTGATCCTCCTCAAATGCCATTAGGACAGGCGTTGTTTTCATACTTATTTTCTCTTTAGAACCACACACACAAAGAAGCCTTCTCATGTAAAGCTTCATTAACAAAGAGACAAAAAACCAACTGGTTGCACTTCTTGCCAAAATACCAGTTGTTATTGCAGGTAACAAAAACAAAAGGTACTTTCCAACCCTTAGGTACTACAGGGATTTTGGTCCTTATGACAGCTGCTGTGTATTTCTATAAAATGCTAAGCACCTTTAAAAAAAATCTATGTATAGAATGCTTTGGGGTTATTTAGGAGAGCAATATTTTTAATGCTGTTCTCCACAGAAATGATGTTTGCCCTTTTATTTCTTCTAAGTATAGGACAAAAACTTTATAAAGTGAAAGGCATTCTCCACTGCAGGATCAGTTTTCCTGAAATTTTGATCAAAAATATTGGGATCATATGCCAGAGAAAGCTGGAAGTATATGTTTCACCAAAACAGCATCACTGCACCAAAACTCTTCCTGATGACTATTAATCCGTTACAGAAGTCCTGATTCCCACTCCTTCTTCTGTAAAACTCGGTGCTTCTTAAATTACACGGGTATGTTTTTCTGGAGAATGGATGCATAAATTAATATTTTATCCCTATATTTAGTTCCTGCATCAGTCACTTAGATTCGTGAGTATCATCCTCATTAGAGTTCTCGCGGTGTCTGTTGTGACATTTTGGTTCTGTTTTGGTCAGCACACTTCTATGTTAATGGTGTAGCGTTGTCTCATGTGGGAGAGAGCTGCCACAATTATCAGTCATGATGAGTAAAGAGCGCAGTGGGTTTAGCTTCCCAAATTCCTGGGTGTTGTATTTTCTCACAGAATAAGGTAAAGGATTGGTAACCTTTCTAAAAGCTAACAGTGGCTGTCTTCCAACTGCCAATTTTTATTCCTAACTGACAGGCCTTGAATGTAACTCAAATACAGCAGCAGTCAAAAAGAAAGCTTTAAATAATAAATGACATTTTAAAAAGTACTAAGCAAGTAATTAAAAATATGGCCTGTAAAATACTTTTCTTTTTGCCTCCTGGCAACTGAGAGAAGATCCCAAGAAGCTACAGTGTCAGCTCAAACCTCTGAAAAACCTTGGCTAGAAGCTTTGCAAAAGGAAGTTGACCTGAGGTTAGCCACATTGAGTGCTAAAGAGAGGAACAAAAAAAATCCCCAAAACCAAAAAGGGTGGGAAAAAAAAGGTTAAAAGAATATGTTTTATCTTTTTAAAGATGCACCTGGCCTCTGACTGAAAATATTGGTGAGCATGTTGGGTTTTTTAATTTATTTGCCTCTTTTTTTTTTTTTTTTTTTTTTTTTTTTCTGAGCTGCTTTGTTCCGTGCTGGATTTTAGTGCATACTCTGCTCAGGAGACAAATTGGCAGATTTATTAAATATTCAGGTAGATACTGCTGTATGTCAAAGAATAGAAGATCAAAGGGGCATTTCTTTGCACAAGAAACATGGCATTGATTTTGTATTTCTATAAAAAGAAGATGAGGCTTAGTGTGTAAGTGTCTGACAAATTGCTTTAATCTTTGCTTGTGATGGCTAGTTGTGGTCATTTGGGGGCTACAGTCCAGCTTGTGTGTCTCTAGCATCTCTAATGCTTGCCCTTCAAACTAGATTTTAAACGCTTGTTTCCACCCCAGAGTTGTCAGTGCTGAGGTGGGTGCCTTAAGCTCTTCCTGCAGGGCCTGGAGGTAGTCTGGTGCTACAGAATGAGCTTCACCAACAGCACAGAAAACAAATTAATAAATTAACACAAGACAAGCATTCTGGTTTTGTAAAACTCCTGCTTAACATTGCTGAAAAAATCCAGTTCTGTGGTAGAAAGTGATTTCTTTTTTTCAATCTCATCCTTAAAATGGAAAGCAATTCTTATTGAAGTAGAACACTATGAGTTACTGAAACAAAACAGCTGAATTTCATTTGCTTTGAGTATGTAAGAAAGGATTTCTGCACGGTAAACCTTTTGTGTATTCTGACCATTTTTCCCCCTGGTTTGGGATAAGGATTTTTTTGAAATGTTTAAAATTTCTGCAGGTTATAGGAACTATTTTATGCCTCATCCTAATACCATCACAACAGAAGCATGGTTAAAAGAAGCTCTACTAGATCTTCCTTTTTGGATACAGAGTACCAAAACTGATAAAGAAGAATGTAATAGTGCTTATTCATCCTACACACCCTCAAAGACTCTTTGGTCTCATGAGATGGTTAGACCATTTCAGTGTACTGGTTTGTTGCAGCCTGGTATTTTAGTTCCCTGTGCATTTGTTTCGGTTTTTTTTAATACATTGATGGCACAGTCGACATGCTCAGCTCTGTGACCATAGCTACATGAGTAAAATGGGAGGAGGTCATGTGGAAAAGGCGATGATCTTCTTTTGTGTCTGCTCCATGTTGAGCAACTCTAGTGCTACTGCTGTAATAAATAGTTGCCTGGGGAGAGCCATCCCATCAGAGAGCAGCACAAGGAGGGTTGCCCTAGGAGGGGACCAAGCTGGGAGCTAGAGGTGGCCCCAGTGCAGGCTAGGGGCTCACTGATGGGGTGCCCACCAGCTCTGAGCTGGACAGGATCTGTCGAGAATCCATGAAGCATCAGCTAAGGCGAAGTAAGAAGTCACATTCAGGGTCAAACCAGGAAGTGCAGTGAAGAACAGCAAGAGACAGGGCCAGAAGCAGTCTGCCTGTAACATAGGTCCAAAGGCACTCTACGAGGCAAGACAGAGATAAGGCTACCTAGAGTACAGATCTAGTCAGTAAGTCAGGTCATGGGGGAACTGGGTTGAGCTCCAGCTGCCTACAGTGTAGGTCAGGCAGGGTCTGGGCAAAATTTACCCTACCATAGAAGGTCTTAGTCTGACTGATTGAAATAATTCTGCATTTTCAATTCCAAGGCTGAAAGGAAATAGATCTCTGTGTTACACAAAAAGGGAAACTCTTAAATTAAGCTGGAGGATTTAAGAGTTATGTACTTTTTCTCCACTCCTCTACTCAATTAGAAATGATACCAATCAAAGGGAGTACTGTACAAGTGAGAACATAGGAAGTTCCGTTCAAATACACGGAAAAACTTCTTTACAGTGAGGGTGACAGAGCACTGGCACAGGCTGCCCAGGGAGGTTGTGGAGCCCCCTTCTCTGGAGATTTTCAAGACCCACCTGGATGCAGTCCTGAGTAATGTGCTCTGGGCAATCCTGCTTTAGCAGGGGAGTTGGACTAGATGATCTCTAGAGGTCCCTTCCAACTCTGAAAACTCCATGATTCCATGATTCCGTACGTCCAAGACCAGGAATGCAGTTACATAAACAACAGATAAGGTGCCAGTAGACAGCACTTGGGAAGCCACAGAGTACTTTGGGGGAATGTGTTGAGCAATGACATGTGGTGTGCATGGGGAACACACTGAAACAAATACATAAATATATCCTTTTATCAAAGGAAGTGTTGGACAGAATTTAGTATGGGAAGCAATACCAGGGAGAAAGATGGTTGGATGATGGTATGATGGTGTTACTAATCATGGTAATCACAGTCTTGTCTGTAGTGTGTGTTTAAATAAAAAGGAGGTAAGTAGCCAAAGAAGCAAAAGTATTATTGGTTTTGCTGCTCTTGGGTTTAGGGTGGGTGAGATCCTTTTCTTTTTGGGGGGGCAGGGGGAGAAGGCAGAGGGAGCTTTTCTTCATTTTATGCACGCTAGCTTGTTTGAATTCAGGATGCTTTGTAAAGGACAGAAGCTGACACAAACTTTTTCAATCTCTTGGCGTATTTTGGCTTTGCATCTCTGAAACTCCTCTTAGTCCCTGCTTACCTGTCTGTCTTGTTTCAAAGTGTCTGTCTGAAGGTTTGTTTGCCCATGAACTCTGTCTTTCAGACACTGCAAATGGCCACGGAAATGTGACAGCTTGGGCTTTAAACTTCAAGCAAAACATATCCTGGGCATTTATATATACAATACATGCCTCTGTCTGCCAGAACAGACATATGTTAGTAAAATCACAACTGTTTTACATTCTTCCAAGCATCTCTTTTCATTTTCCCATGTGGCTTCTCTGAGTCCAGAATTTAAATGTAACCTTACAAAATAATTCTATATCCCGAACATGTAATTCTAGTTCAGGATTATCCGTGTTTAATGCCATTAATTGTGGATAGGCATGTTCTCAAGGGTACATTTGTTTTGCTCCCATAATTATCTGAGAAAAAAAGTACCTCCTAGCTTTTTCTTCCCACTGCTGAAAGAGCAGTGGACGCACTTGTGGTGCCAAGCCCACAAAACAGTAATGGTAAGCTAGGAGACAAGGTAGGAGAAGCTGCCCAAGAATCAGTCAAGTGCCATGTCCCGCTTTGATTTGCTGTCTTTCTCATACTGAGCAATACCATGCTATTCACTCATTATGTAGCCTTCCATGCTTGTTGACTTTTTTTTTTCAAATGTGTGAGAATATAATGCAGACAGTTTACAGACGTGGTTAAAGTAGACTAGAGATCACAGTAAGTTATTGCAAGAGAGGCAACATGTTTTCACATACATAGATGCGCACATGTTCTTTTTTTAATTCTATCTTTGTCACTCATGATGCCTGCCTTGTTTTATAGTAAGGCGCGAAGACTCAGGTTCAGCTTCCCAATCCAGAAACCTAGATGTGGCTGCTGTCTGTATTATTTTGTTTCAGAGAAGTCATAATCAGGTTCAGAATTTTGACCTAGAATAATTAAAACTACAATTTCAGTATAACAACTTTAACTCTCACTGCTAAGAATTTTACTATGGCTGTTTTTTCTTAACATTTTATAAGACAGCTGGCTGAAGACCTCATCAAATCTTGTAAGATCAACTAGCTGTCTGTTAGTGCATCTCTCTGCTTTTCTCCATGCTTGACGGTAGATTGGCTCTGCAGAGGGATCTGGACAGGCTGGACAGATGGGCTGAGGCCAATGGTATGAGGTTCAACAAGGCCAAGTGTCGGGTTCTGCACTTGGGTCACAACAATCCCATGCAGCGCTACAGACTGGGGGCGGAGTGGCTCGAAAGCTGCCTGGCAGAAAAGGACCTGGGGGTGTTGGTGGACAGCCGGCTGAGCACGAGCCAGCAGTGTGCCCAGGCAGCCAAGAAGGCCAACACCATCCTGGCCTGCATCAGGAATAGTGTGGTGAGCCGGACTAGGGAAGTAATCATCCCCCTGTACTCGGCACTGGTGAGGCCTCACCTCGAGTACTGTGTTCAGTTTTGGGCCCCTCACTACAAGAAGGACATTGAGGTGTTGGAGCGTGTCCAGAGAAGGGCTACAAAGCTGGTGAAGGGTCTGGAGGACAAACCTTATGAGGAACGACTGAGGGATCTGGGGTTGTTTAGCCTGGAGAAGAGGAGGCTGAGGGGAGACCTTATCACCCTCTACAACTACCTGAAAGGAGGTTTTAGAGACATGGGAGCTGACCTCTTCTCCCTGGCGACAAGTGATAGGACGAGAGGAATCGGGTTCAAGTTATGTCAGGGCAGGTTTAGATTGGATATTAGGAAGCATTTTTTCACTGAAAGGGTTATTAAACATTGGAATAAGCTGCCCAGAGAGGTGGTGGATTCACCATCCCTGGAGGTGTTTAAGAAAAGGGTAGATGAGGTGCTTAGGGACATGGTTTAGGAGTGGTGGTGTTTTTATCAGGGTAGGTTAATGGTTGGACTTGATGATCTTAAAGGTCCCTTCCAACCTCACTGATTCTATAAGCTATAAAGAAAATTTTCATAGTTTGATGAAGTTCATTGGAAGGCAGAATGGCTTATTTGAAAGACTGACAAGGTCAATTCATGCATCGAGTGTGTGTATAAATTTCATCAAAGTGGATTTAATGTGAGGACTGTACAGGATCCTTCCAAAGAATAGCAGGGAAAACCACAGCTAGGTAGGTCTTCTTTGTAAGTCACTAGGTTTTGTCCTTTAACTTGAGTACATTTGGATACATAACATCATAGACTCAGAAAAGAAGATTACTAGAAGGCCAGAGAAGATTACTTAGAAGAACTAGTATTAAGTAATATATTCTCTTAGTTCAGGTGCTTTTGTATCTTACAGCATGGCTGATATGTTACAGAAGGTCTCAAAGGAATCCCTTGTTCAGATTTTCTGTTTCTTTCCTTCCTGTTTCCTTCATCTTCAGTTCCCTGTTTTAGCATCAACTACAAAACTGGTGGGTAAATAATATTTATCTGAATATGTGTAATTTATAAGGGCAGAGTCAGAATAAGACACCTTCACTATGTCTATAGTCAATTTTACAACGACTTAGTATGTGTGTGTGTGCACACACTTATCTGTGCAGATACTGGCTCATCTCTATCATTATAGGTATATACCTATCTACATATATTTACGGAGATTAAATTAATATTTTTCTCTGACTCTGCTATTTACTTATCCCCCAGTAATATGTGTTTGAAATGCATCCCCTGCAATCAGAAATATTTGTATTGATTTCTTTGGAGCAGTATAGGATCCAGTTGAATGTCTGTACTACCTTTCACAAGTTATTTACTGTGGGGTTGTAGGCAGCAGTGATCTGTTCTATGGAGATACATTTGCTTACATTGTCATGGTGCCAGCAAAACAAACTTTCATGCTCTAGGCACAAAGACAATGACTTTAAGAGGAGAATTAAGAGGCAATAATTTTCAGATATGCCTATCTATTTCGCTTCCCCAAATGGATATCTTGTTATAAATAACTACATAGTATTTCCATCACAACCACTAATGTACAGGGTTTACAGCATATATTTAAGTTTAATGGATTTTAGTTTACCCTTGAGAGAAGGGCAAAGTCTCAGTAGGGCAACCTTACTTCCTTTAGACAAGATATAAAGCAACAACTGTGCAACTGCAGAGCAGGACTAAAAATAGCTTTCTGGCAGTACAGTACGAAGCAATGAAGTATAAAAGCAAGATACTCAGTCTTATACTGCAGTTAGCTGCTCACTGGAGATTTCCTCAGCTTTAATTCAAAGTATTATGAAAGAACCAATATAATATCGGTACATAAATTTTTCTATTACATAAGTTAACTGTACTTCACGGAATTGCACCTGCCCAAACTAATTCAGATTATATGAGGGAAATGACAAGGTGCCACAGTACAAAAAAATCCTGTTACAGTAATAATAATAGATGCTCAGAGCACTTCAGCAACAATAACGAAATCTCCTCCTTTCTCCCATTCCCTTTAAAAAATAAGAAAAAAGAAAAAGAGAGAGACAGTTTATTGCAAAGACAACAACTAAGAGACAAAGACAAAACTGGATTTGTTTCTGAACAAAGTCTTCAGCTTTCATTGGTAGCCCCCCAGCACTCATTCAGCAGATCTCCTCCTATCAATTTGTGCAAGGTGGAATTTAGTCCTGGTGACACACAGTTCACCGGTCCCTGGAATCAAACAGGCTGTTACACTTTCTAAGCCCTGTGTTCATTTAGACAAGAATGAAAGCCATTCATTGAGCTGGTTGAAATTAAATGAGCATCCTATCAAAATGTTGTTTTATGGCATGTTGATGTACAGTTTTCCAAGCCTATTTCGATCAGTGAACTCTGCTCTTCAACACTTCTTACACTCACCTTTTATACTGAGAACACAGAGTGTATTGATCAATATTGCTTTATGGACCACTTAATGTGACTTGATAGAACTAATAGTCTGGTAATCACCTCTTACACAATTACAGTCAATTAAACTGATTTTAGTTTTAGTTAATCTTGCTGATTGTTACCAAATCTATACGTTCACACTCATGTCTTGTCTGCATAGCCAGTGTGTTCAGACTTATGCCTATAAATGTGCCCAGAGCAGCTATCTACAGGAAAAAAATAAATGGTTTGTTTTCATTTTTTCTTCCAGTTTTCTGAACCCTGGATTTTTATCTGGCTCATAGGTCATCTGTTGTTCTTAAGGATGTGCACCAATGAGTAATTATATTGACCTGAAAACACACATATTCATTTTCACATTTTAAAAAGGTGCCCTGTAATCACCAGAGTATTGCCTACTGGCACTGAAAATGCTACTCTTAAAAGGCATTTAAGTGACAATCTGCAAACTTTATCTTCAATGAAGAGACATGGCAGTTACCTATCTACATCAAGACCATGAGAGATTTTTTTCTATTCTTCATCAGATGCTACATAAGCTCACTAACTCTTTTCATTATGAGAATTGAGATACATATCCTTTATTATTTGCCATCCCAGTATATAGGGTAGGTATTTACACCTCCAACTCCACTCATATGCATATGCACGTATTCACAAATGTGCACACTGGTAAAAGCCTACCTCTTAGCTGTGTTATTAGTCTCTCTTATTAGAAACTCATAGGAAAAGAAATGTGAATAATTTTAAAAGCAGATTTTTACATACAAGTCTGGGGCAGCGGGGATGTTGTTATGTGTTGTTTCTCTTGAACTGTTTATTATTCTGTAGAGGTTTACGTGATTGGAGCGTTTTTTTTCTTTTATTGTGAAAGGAAGGGCAGATAGGCTAATGGACAGTTTGCAATAAATTGGACCTTTTCCACTGCTGTTTTAATAATCAGAGGTGGCACCTTTAGACACAAACATCTATCGGCTCTTCTTTCCCCATCCAGGGGCAGATCCTCAGCAGATGTAAATAGCCTTAAGCTGCAGTGAAATCACTGGCGTTAGGACAGAGTGAAACAGCTGAGTCAGCTCATGGGAACCCATAGGGTACATTGATGAGTGATGTACCTTCCAAATGGGGACAGAATAGCAAATTCTGGGCAAAACTGACTACAGCTCTGAAGACAGGTATGCTGTCTTGGGGACTGAAGGTCCTCCCTCCCAATAGCTGTGCTGAGAATGAGGAAATCATGTACAGTGTACTCACAGTTCTTTAACATCAGCTTGATCTTAATGCATAAGGCTTGTTGTGCCATGTATTTTAAAAACCCCAAAGCATGGCATTTATTAGAAAAATGAAAGGTGGAGTGGTGTACGGGTGTACTTCGAATTTAAATGGCAATAAATCTATATTATATTAAGGAATTATATTTTAGAACAAGTTCAGTGCTGCTTTTCAAAGAGTTCAATGCCACAAGGATGCCAAGAATGCATGAGTTCTCATCACAGCTTCAGTGGGAACGGAGAAACCTTGATATCATGTGACCAGGCAAAATAATTAGTTAACCTCTTAATTATGGACAGATATTGGTTTGATATTTCTTAATTTCTTAACTCTATCCATTTTTAACTTGGATGTTGATGGCATTAGTCTCTTTAAATTTTTAGTTAGTCCCTCCTTCTGGCTGTTGTATATAATTTATTGTATATATATTTGTTCTCCTTAAATCAGTAGCAAAACCTAATTTTCTTTATTATAATGGTCTGTCCATTTTTTTTACATAAGTTTTCTGGTTTGTTCTTAGAAGCTTGGAGGCTCACAATGGCTGCATGAATAAGACATTAAGGGGAAGTGGGGGAGGGACAAGGCTGATAAAGTGGTGTTAGGACCCGCAGCAGAAACCTTACTAGCCAGAGTGGGAGTCCTTTCACAAAATAATAGTCCTTTTGAAGTGTGGTTTGGTTTTTTTTCAGTGCCTGAAACAGGGACTCTGCCTCTTCTGGGACCTTTGGAAACTATTGATAAAATAAAGCAACACTGATAGATAACAGTGCAAAATAAAATAGAAAATAATAATAGAAAATAAAAAATAATATTGATTAATCCATGAGGAAATTCACCAGGAGATCATTACTCTAAGCAGACTAGTAGTTATCTCTGCTTAAGAGAGAGACAATACTGTGATATTTTGCCCCAGATTGCCTAAACGCACTGTTTATCTTCCTGGCGTCTCTAGGCAATGTCAAATGCCTGCTTTAAAAGTTTTAAAGAACATCTGCATTGTGTTGCGAATGTTAGGCAAAATTTGCTGTCTGACTTTATCAGAGTGTTTTAGTGTTGGGAGACAGCATATTTTGCTGGTATTGCTATCGACCTTTATCATGGCAGTCTGATACTTGGAGGTTCTATTTTATTCCATTTTAAAGAAACAACAACAAAATTTCTGGGGTCAGATGACTATGTTAGAATTTCTGCTTTAATTTTAAGGATAATTCTGAATTTCCTGATGAAGAGGAAGAAATCAGGAACTTAATGAAAAATGCGTAAAACCAGTTCTTAAAAAGTTCTAATGCACTGTTTTTGTAAAAGTGTTTGTCAAAACTGTAGGAGCTTGGCTGTGGCTTCCCCACCTTTGTTTTTGGTGAAATTGCCTTTTCTTCCTTTTGCCCCTGTTCTTTAACTTGGGTCTCATACCAAAATATTGCTGTGTTGTGTCATATGTATTATGTCATATGTATAAAATATGTATTTTTAAAAGGATCATCATCATCATGAAATACTCCAGCTAAGCAAAATAAAGTGTGAAACAAAGTTTTTAGTGTATCATTAAAAAGTTTTTCTGAATTCTCAGTGTCCTGCTTATAGAACTACAGGGGAAAAATGACTTCTGGCTGACAGATATGTGTTTGGAAATCATAACTGCTCATATCTCCATTGTTTATCATTGCTGTTCATTGAATATAGGTAATTATTCAATCTAGGTAGCAGGCAGGTCATTTGCATTGCATTTTGAACCACCACAAAGAGAAGGAGAGTTATTTTTGCCTCTATAGCTTCTCCTTATCACATAGAGTGGCAGGTCTTTGTTTTACAGCCTGGATATTTGAAGTGGAAAAATCTCTGAACTTTAGGGTTGTAAATTCAAAATGCCATTAGGACTCAGAACCAGATTCAATAAAAGAAATATATATCTGAAGTGGGACTTTTGCAGAAGTTTCACATGTTATTTGGGCATTAGATAAACATGGCTATGTGTTTATTCTTTTAATAGGTTTATCTTTCTACAAAGCCACCTGAAAGTTATTACAGTCTTTATAGAACATATTGTATGTTTGAACAGCAGAAGCAAACATGATGCAAATGTAACACTCTTCAGTGTTAAGGAATTATTACAACACATTGCAAAGCCTCTAGCTTTTTCCTTACTTTGCTTGATACCTGTTTTCATTTGGTAGGAGGCAGATGTATGAGAGATATCTTCTCTTGCAGCAGAAGGAGCATTACAAAACAAATGTGTCCTTTTTACTTATGAAAAACTTTCCATTTTCACATATATTTCTGAGAAGAAGCATGCATTTGAAAATACAGTATAGGATAGTTTATACAGCCTTGCATCTGTAACTGAAGGCTTATAGCCATCTAACCCTTCATTGTCAAAGCTTGACTTTACAATATACTTGGTATCAACTAGACACAAACACTTGACGTCAAGGCATATTTGTTGATTCATGCTCTTACCCTCTAATCTAACATGCGAGCCCCTTCCAGATTTCAGCCTCAGATCTAATACCTCTTCTCCATTATGCAAATTAACAAAAAAATTAACTGCTTAACCCCCCTAAAATGCTATTTGATTGTGACCTGAAAGTTTGCACTAGGCTACATTTCTCTTAGCCTTCTGTCCCACCTGCACTCAGAACTCTGATCCTGAGCATCCAACCCTGAGAACTTCCACGCTTCTCAACTTCCTCTTCTGCTCAAGACGACATAAATCCACAGCTCCCACCTTGAATGGGTGGCCAGCTGCATCTTGGATCATTAGTTGTCATAGAACAAAGTGGGTTCTGATTTGTTGAAACCTTAGAAAACCAGGCAGGTTTTACAATACATGCAGAAATCTAGACCTCTGTTCTGCTGATGGCACCTCAGGTGGCTAATATAAAGCCAGGCTAGGTGTAATTGTCCTGCGGAACAATTGAAAGGAACTGATGGGTTTGAAAAGTGATTACAATAAATTGCTGATACAAACTGTAAACAAATACAAATTAAATTTAAGCCACTTACTGGAGTCGTCTTGGAAGTCATGTTTTTCTAGCTGCATTGTAAGTATAACTGAAGTCCTTTTTCAGATTTGGTCTTTGCTTGTTTACCTCTCCATTGTTTTGATTAGAACTGGGCCCCAAATTACTCGTTAAACACAGTGCCTTTGAAAAACTTCCTCTCCAGATGAGAAGATTGGCCTGTGTTTCAAAGTACTAAATTGGTTTTATAATACTTTTTTTTCCTTCAGTCAAGGTCTTCATACTTTTTCCCCGCTGAATATTTAGTTATGGTACGTACAACACAGTTTGCACCACTGCAACTTCTCCTGGTTATCATTCTGCTATAATGTATGCTGCTTCTGTATAACTCAGGCCTACAACAAAGCTGCAACTGTGCAAACTAAACATGTGGTGACATCTCAGTGCTTGCCTTTCTCACTCTATGCTATAGCGTGAAATTGCTCCGATATTTTTTTTTCTCTGTATTGGAAGCAAAGGCAGAGGTAAATAGAAAGTGGACGTACCGTAAACAAAGGTCGAACAGCTACTTTTAACAGTATTTCCTATGTAAACATGCATATTGCTGAATTAAGTGTGGATCAAAGTGTCCTGAATAGTACAAATGCTAGCTGGTTGGGAATATGTAGTTTAAAAGGAATTGGTACTTAGGTCTGATCGTTATTTCATTGTACAGAAACTGCACCCCAAAAAATGCTCTGCAGAACATAGTGAAAAATAAGAGACTTCCATCTATAGCACTTAATGCATAACTGGTAATTAGTTTTGGCAAATGTTAAAATGTCTATTGAAAACAGAAGGAAAGAAACTGTCATGCATCTGAATAATAAAGGTGCAGTTCTGGACATCTTAAACAAAAGCTTTCCTGCCGGGGCCTCATTGTTTGATTTTTCCCAGACATGATGTGTTTATGAATACTACGTTCAAAGGTTCCCTTTATTTATGTTATAGTGACAGCAGAGTAAGGCAAGAAGTCCTGTACAACAGGTATTATCCTAGTATGAATGACACTTTTAATAGAGAACCTACTTTGTAGGCTAGTTCTCCCCCTGCTTTCTTTCCAGACTAACTAGTTTTAATACTTAAAACATTCTTCTAACATCTAAGGTAACTGCTGATTGGATAAGTAATATAAAGTGAACTTGAATTTTTTTCCCCAGTTTTGAGGACTGACAGCTCCCTGAAGTCCGTGGGAAATAGGAGTGCCCATAACCTTTGAAAAATCAAGCTTTTCATGTCTTTCACTGACTTTCAATGACATTTATAGCAGCTGGAAATCTTGAACTGCAACAACTCTGTGAGTGACCAGCAGGTCATGCATGACTCATTGAGAGCTTCCTCTACATAGAACTTTCCATTTATGGCATCATTCTTAAACAACCTTTTCTCTTTCTACCTCTTTAAGGATAGGTTTTAGCTGCTGGTTCCATGTTAATTAGAGTCTCCATATCAAGTGGTCTTTCTGATATTGCTTAAGGTGAATGAGAGAATCAGAATTTGTTTTTAACATTGCCCTCTTTGTAGAAAGATTATATAATGCATGTTGAAAGTAAAATAATAAAATTTTCTCAAATACTTTCAAAACAGGTAGAATATGGGATGGCTATAGAGTGTTTATAGTTTTTAACTGCCTTCAAAATCAGAAGGATCATCTTTTCTCTTGAGCTAGGCTCTGCGCAACAGAAAAGCAGCACCGTTCAACTCCTTGAGAAGTTTTTTGTGCCTGTTCCCTCAGAGGGAACACTGTGTCCCTTGTTTAGGATTCAGCGCTTATCCACTGGAGAGAAGAAACAGTGTAGTGCAACTTAGGTCACAGACTCAAAAATGCAAGAAACGTAATCTTATCCTCAGAGGAATTTTTATTTCCAAAAGCAAAATATACCAGATTTTGTCAAAAACCTAGCTGCTGCTGTTATCCATATATGTCAAACACATGGGTATCAGCGTACAATTATGTAGTACTGTATGCTGTACTTGTGCGATAATGCAGTAAGCCACAAAATGCTCAATGGAAATCCCTGCTCCATGGAAGTCTGGTTTTGCTACTAACTTAAACTGCTACACCTCATCCCTGGAAACATTCAAGGCCAGGCTGGATGGGGCCCTGAGCAACCTGATATAGTTGAAGATGTCCCTGCTCATTGCAGAAGGGTCTGGACTAGATGACCTTTAAAGGTCCCTTCCAACCCAAACTATTCTATGATTCTGTGATTTCCCCCTTTACAGCAGACAGCTGACACCAACAGTCCAGGGACAATACACAGGCTGAGATATACTGGTGAAAATGTTGGGCTATAAAAGCACTAGCAATTTAGCAGAGGTATTGAAGCACAATCTGTAAGCAGGAAGGACTACAGTTAAGCAGACATACTGTTTGCAGAGATTAGTGCAGGGAAAAATAAATTATTGGCAACCTGTTCAAGTCTGTTAGCACATTCACTAAAAGGCAGATCACTGCTACTACTTTATTAACTTTGAAGACTAAAATAAGTCTGCCCTGAGGGTGCTGGCTGAGGATATCAGAATGGCGCTGCTGAAACGGACTGACTGCTGCTTCAAGAATAATCCAATAAAGTTAATGCTGGAGGTGGTATTTCAGAAGTGTTTGTAACGGTAACTGCTATAATGCCCAGGAAAGCAAAAACTACAGGGAGTGTTCCAAAAAACAGGAATATGAAAACGTGAAGGTGGTAGTAGAAAGGGGAGAAAATAGAAGTTTAATTAACAACATGATTGGGTTTTAAAATCAGTTCAGCCCTTCATTAAAAGGTCATTTGAAACTCATAGCAAAACAAATGTGTCTTCAAATTTTCTAGCGTATACTGAAGCTGTAAGCACACCAGCCACAAGGTGACTAGAAAGGGAATGGCTTTAAAATATATTGAATCATGACATTTTGAGACAGCTTTTCAGGTAGTCTAAGTTGGTGTAACTCCCTTGACTTCCATGGAAGTGTACTCATTTACATGAGCTGAGCAGCGGACCTAGTATTTATCACTGAAACTGAAAATGGAAGTAGGGGGTTTTAGGGGAGGGTAGAGACATTTCTCTATAAAACTGATGAGCCTGCACCTGGAGTGCTGTATCCAGTTGTAAGTTTGCCAGGATAAGATACATGGACATACTGGAGTGAGTGAGTCCATCAAAAGGCCGCAAAGATATCAAGGAGTTAGAGCATCTGATATATGAAGAGAGGCTGAGACATCTGGGACTATTTAGCTTGGAGAAGAATAAGGGGGATCTTAGCAATGTGCTTAAATACCTGATGGGAGGGAGTAAACAAGATGGAGCTTGAGTCTTACCAGGGGTGTCCAGTGAAAGGGTAAGAGACAATGGGTGCAAAGTGAAGTACAGAAAATTCCATTTAAGCGTAAGACATACATTTTTTGCTGGGAGGGTGGTCAAACACTGGAAATGGTTGCCCAGAGAGACTCTGGAGATTCCATCCTTGGAGACACCCTGAATAAGATCCAGAGTCACCTGCTCTAATTGACTATACCTTGAGCAAAGGCATTGGTCTGGTTGATCTCCAGAGGTTGCTTCCAGCCTCAATCATTCTGGAATTCTTTCATCTGAGCAAACTGATAAAGGGGGCACGAGTGAAGAGGCTTTTTTTTTTTTTTTTCATTATGAAGATTTATACTCTAGTCTTGGTAAAGAAATTGAGATCTGTTTTTCTTGAAGGCCATCAGGAATCCCGGACTCTGGAGGTAAGAGAAAAAGTCTGGAGAGAGGAAGACTTTCCCTTGATCAAGAAAGATCAGGTTACAGATCATTTAAGCAACCCTGACACCCACAAATCCATGGGCCCCAATGGGGTGCAACCACGAGTGCTGAGGGAGCCGGTAGATGTTACTGCTAAGCCACTCTCCATTGTCTTTGAAAAGTCACGGAGAACAGGAGAAGTGCCTGAGGACTGGAGGAAAGCCAATGTCACTCCAGTCTTCAAAAAGGGCAAGAAGGAGAACCCAGGATATTACAGGCGACTCAGCATGTGGAGGAAAAGAAGGTTATCAGTAGTAGTCAACATGGATTCACCAGGGGAAAATCATGCTTGACCAATCTGATAGCCCTCTATGATGTCATGGCTGACTGGGTAGATGAAGGGAGAGAAGTGGATGTTGTCTACCTCGACTTCAGAAAGGCTTTTGACACTGGCTCCCATAATATCCTCAGAGGTAAGCTTAGGAGGTGTGGGTTAGATGAGTGGACAGTGAGGTGCATTGAGAACTGGCTGAATGGCAGAGCTCAGAGGGTTGTGGTCAGTGGAGCAGAGTCTAGTTGGAGGGTTGTAGCTAGCAGTGTTCTCCAGGGGTCAGTACTGGGTCCACTCTTATTCAACGTATTCATCAATGACCTGGTTCAGGGGACAGAGTGTACCCTCAGGTAGTTTGCTGATGACATAAAACTGGGAGGAGCGGCTGACATACCAGAGGACTGTGCCGCCATTCAGCGAGACCCGGACAGGCTAGAGAGCTCGGTGGAGAGGAACCTAATGAGGTTCAACAAGGGCAAGTGTAGGGTCCTACACCTAGGGAGGAATAACCCCATGCACTGGTACAGTTTACGGGTTGACCTGCTGAAAAACAGCTCTGTGGAGAACGATCTGGGAGTCCTGGTGGACAACAGGTTGACCATGAGCCAGCAATGTGCCCTTGTGGCCAAGAGGGCCAATGGTATCCTGAGGTGCATCAAGAAGAGTGTGGCAAAAAGGTCATGGGAGGTTATCTTTCCTCTTGTCGTGGTTTGGCCTCAGCCAGCAACAGAGAACCACTCAGCCGCTCGCACGACTCCCACAGCCGTGGGAAAAATCAGCAGAAAAGGGCAAAACTCGTGGGTTGAAATATTATAATTTAGCAGAACAGACAAAGGGAAGAAGAAAGAAAAGAAAGAAAGAAAAACAATAACACCGGTAAAGGAATACAAGAACGCGATTACAGTACCGCCGCGAAGCTCACCGACCGGACCCGCACTGCCGCGACCCGCCCCCGAGTGGCGACTGACTCCCCCGCCCCGGCTAGCTCCTTTTATAGCGGGGCATGGGTCACGTGGTATGGAATACGTGCCTCCCCTGCCGGCTCCTTGGAAATTAACCCCATCCTTGCCGGAACCAGGACATTATCCACCCCTTATTCCATACCATCTATGTCATGCCCAGATCTTTCAGTTCCCATAGTCTATGAGCCATCCCTTAAAAATGTCCATTAAGCTCACGTAGTCCATGACGGTAGGCTCCAGCAGTGAGAACAGTCTCTCAGGGCACATAAGATGATGTGTAGTGCTGAACTGGTGGGTGCTGTATTTGAAGCTCGTGACTGGGGAATGCAATACAGTCCATGCCCACGGTCCACAGGTTGAAGATGTTGATCTCAAGGAAAATTGCTAGGCGCCAGATACTGAGATCAGTTTTTATTACATCATAAAATTATTCACTGGCTATTCTCACCCAAAATCAAATCCCCATAAGGTACACATCGGACCTCCCCATCCTCTCGCATCACCCACCAAGTGCACCCGGGTCCTTGTGCAAAAGCAATCCCACGGATGGGTTTGCCTTTGCCTGAGGCAGGGCTAACCCAGACTGTCTTTCCTAACATATTCTTCATATGCACTACAGGGACTTTATCCCCTTCTACTGTACGTGGAAGTTTTGATTGGGCAGGGCCAGCTCGATTGGCAGATCCCCTAGTGTTAACTAACCAGGTGGCTTTTGCTAAATGAGTATCCCAATGTTTGAAGGTCCCACCCCCCATGGCTCTCAGGGTAGTCTTTAGCAGTCCATTATATCGTTCTATCTTACCCGAGGCTGGTGCGTGATAAGGAATGTGATATACCCACTCAATGCCATGCTCTTTGGCCCAGGTGTCTATGAGGCTGTTTCGGAAGTGAGTCCCGTTGTCCGACTCAATTCTTTCTGGGGTGCCATGTCGCCATAGGATTTGCTTTTCAAGGCCCAGGATAGTGTTACGGGCGGTGGCATGGGGCACAGGGTATGTTTCCAGCCATCCAGTGGTTGCTTCCACCATTGTGAGCACGTGGCGCTTGCCTTGGCGAGTTTGTGGGAGTGTGATATAATCAATCTGCCAGGCCTCCCCATATTTATATTTTAGCCATCGTCCTCCGTACCAAAGAGGCTTTAACCGCTTGGCTTGCTTAATGGCAGCACACGTTTCACATTCGTGGATAACCTGTGCAATAGTGTCCATGGTCAAGTCCACCCCTCGGTCACGAGCCCATCTATATGTTGCATCTCTTCCTTGATGGCCTGAGGCATCGTGGGCCCACCGAGCTATGAATAGTTCACCCTTACGTTGCCAGTCCAGATCCACCTCAGCCACTTCAATTTTAGCAGCCTGATCTACCTGCTGGTTGTTTTGATGTTCCTCAGTGGCCCGATTCTTGGGGATGTGGGCATCTACATGACGTACTTTCACAACCAGATTCTCAATCCGGGCAGCTATATCTTGCCACAGTTCAGCAGCCCAGATGGGCTTACCTCTGCGCTGCCAGTTGTTCTGCTTCCACTGCTGTAACCACCCCCACAGAGCATTTGCCACCATCCATGAATCAGTATAGAGGTAAAGTACCGGCCATTTCTCTCGCTCAGCAATGTCCAAAGCCAGCTGGATGGCTTTTACCTCTGCAAACTGACTCGACTCACCTTGTCCTTCGGTGGCTTCTGCAACTCGTCGTGTCGGACTCCACACAGCAGCCTTCCACTTTCGATGCTTTCCCACAATTCGGCAGGACCCATCAGTGAACAGGGCATGTTTCTTCTCATTTTCTGGCAGTTCATTATACGGTGGGGCCTCTTCTGCACGCGTCACCTCTTCCTCTGGTGATATTCCGAAATCTTTGCCTTCTGGCCAGTCCATGATCACTTCCAGTATGCCTGGACGACTGGGGTTTCCCATTCGAGTTCGCTGTGTGATCAGTGCAATCCACTTACTCCACGTAGCATCAGTTGCATGATGTGTGGCAGGGACCCTTTCTTTGAACATCCAGCCCAGCACTGGCAGTCAAGGTGCTAAGAGGAGCTGTGCTTCAGTGCCAACCACCTCCGAAGCAGCTCGAACCCCCTCGTATGCTGCCAATATCTCCTTTTCTGTTGGGGTATAGCGGGCTTCGGATCCTCTGTATCCCCGACTCCAGAACCCCAGGGGTCGACCTCGAGTCTCCCCTGGTGCTTTTTGCCAGAGGCTCCAGGTAGGGCCATTCTCCCCGGCTGCAGTGTAGAGCACATTTTTAACGTCTTGTCCTGCCCTGACTGGCCCCAGCGCTACTGCATGAACTATTTCCTGCTTAATTTGTTCGAAAGCTTGTCGTTGCTCAGGACCCCACTTAAAATCATTCTTTTTCCGCGTCACTTGATATAGAGGGCTCACAATCAGACTGTAATTTGGAATATGCATCCTCCAAAAACCCACAACACCTAAGAAAGCTTGTGTTTCCTTTTTACTAGTCGGTGGGGACATAGCTGCTATTTTGTTGATCACATCCATTGGGATCTGACGGCGTCCATCTTGCCACTTTATTCCTAAAAATTGGATCTCCTGTGCAGGTCCCTTAACCTTACTCCGTTTTATGGCAAAGCCAGCTTTCAGAAGGATTTGAACTATTTTATTCCCTTTCTCAAAAACTTCTTCTGCTGTGTCGCCCCATACAATGATGTCATCAATGTACTGCAAATGTTCTGGAGCTTCACCCTGTTCCAGTGTGGTCTGGATTAGTCCATGACAAATGGTGGGGCTGTGTTTCCACCCCTGGGGCAGTCGATTCCAGGTGTACTGGATGCCCTTCCAAGTGAAAGCAAACTGTGGCCTGCACTCTGCCGCCAAAGGGATTGAGAAGAATGCATTGGCGATATCAATCGTTGCATACCACTTGGCTGCCTTCGACTCCAGTTCGTATTGAAGCTCTAGCATGTCTGGCACAGCAGCGCTCAGCGGTGGTGTGACTTCATTCAGGCCACGATAATCCACTGTTAGCCTCCACTCTCCATTAGATTTTCGCACTGGCCATATGGGACTATTAAAGGGTGAGCGAGTCTTGCTAATCACTCCTTGAGTCTCTAGTTGACGAATCAACTTATGGATGGGAATCACAGAGTCTCGGTTAGTACGATATTGCCGTCGATGCACCGTTGTGGTAGCAATCGGCACCTGTTGTTCTTTGACCCTCAACAACCCTACCACAGAGGGGTCCTCTGAGAGACCAGGCAAGGTGGATAACTGTTCAATTTCTTCCGTCTCCAAGGCAGCTATGCCAAAAGCCCACCGGTATCCTTTTGGGTCCTTAAAGTATCCTCTCCTGAGATAGTCTATGCCAAGGATGCATGGAGCCTCTGGGCCAGTCACAATGGGATGCTTTTGCCACTCATTTCCAGTTAGGCTTACTTCAGCTTCCAGTACAGTCAACTCTTGTGATCCCCCTGTTACTCCAGAAATACAAATGGGTTCTGCTCCTCTGTAATTTGATGGTATTAAGGTGCATTGTGCACCAGTGTCCACCAGAGCCTTATACTCCTGTGGCTCAGATGTGCCAGGCCATCGAATCCACACAGTCCAATAAACCCGGTTGTCCCTTTCCCCCACCTGGCTGGAGGCAGGGCCCCTCTAATCCTGATCATAGTATACGTTACTTACCTGTTGCAAAAATGATTTGGAAGTCCCTTCAAGAGGATCGGAGGTTAGATCAGGCCTTCCATTCTGTCTGGGGAACTGTCTGCTGGAAACAGGAGCTGCACTTTTTCTGGAGGGATCCCCTTTTGTGTTTGTTCTTCCTTGCAGCTCACGTACCCGTGTCCGTAGTGCTGAGGTAGGTTGTCCATCCCACCTCCTCATGTCCTCTCCGTGGTCACGCAGGTAAAACCACAAGGTGCCTCGTTGTGTGTACCCCCTGTACTCTTCCTCTTGAGTAGGGAAACGCCTGCTCCTAATAGCTGAGATGCTGGCCTGTACAGGTGGGGAGTAGGACATACTCTCTTCAAGTTGCTGGACCTTCTGGGACAGTTTCTCCACAGCTGAAACGAGGGGGGAAGATAGGCTTTCTTCATATTGACGGAGTCGTCCAGCCACCTCATCCACCGTTGGTCCCCCTTCACCTCTCCATTCCATCACTGCCAAGGAGTTGGCATATGATGATGGTGCACTCCGTACAAACTTCCGCCATATGGGCCTTGTGCACTGGACTTCATCAGGATCTGTAGGTAACTGCGCATTATCTGGGTCAAAGTAAATCATCTCTCGTACGGCTAATTCCCTTAGGTACTGGATACCTTTTTCCATGGTGGTCCACTTGCTTGGACGACATACAACATCTTCACTGAAAGGATACCTTTCCCTTACACCTGCCAGGAGTCGTCTCCAGAGGCTGAGGGCTTGTGTCTTTTTCCCAATTGCCTTGTCAATGCCTGCCTCCCTAGACAAGGATCCCAGCTGCTTAGCTTCCCTGCCCTCTAATTCCAAGCTACTGGCCCCGTTATCCCAGCATCGGAGCAGCCAGGTGACAATGTGCTCACCAGGAAGTCGACTGAAATCTTTTCGCATATCTCGCAGCTCACTCAGGGATAGGGATCGGGTTATTACCTCTGGTTCTGTCTCTTCCTCCTGTTCCTTTGATGGCCCTGGTTCATCATCATCCTTTACTATGCGAACTGATTTCTTGGTGTATTTCTTCTTCTGTATAGGAGCAACTGATACTGGCACAGGTTGGTTGTCCGGTTCAGCTGCAGTGCCTGCCACTGGGGTTTGAGTGGCTGCATTGCCTGTCACCAGGGTTTGAGTAGCCACAGTGCCTGCCACTGGAGTTAGAGTAGCCTCATTGTCTGCCACCGGAGTTGGAGTAGGCATAGTGCCTGCCACTGGAGTTGGAGTAGGCTCCTTGTCTGCCACCGGGGTTGGAGTAGGCTCCTTGTCTGCTGGTCTGGCTTTCCCCTGAGGGTCCTGCATAGTACTGAGCAGTGTTTGGTAGATACTGGCCAGGGCCCAACACAGTGCCATAAGTTGTGCCTCTCTGGAATAGCCACAGCATTTTCCTTTGAAATATTCTATTACTTTATCAGGGTCCTGTAGTTGTTCAAGGGTGAAGTCCCAAACCATTGGAGGTGAGAAGTTCTCTAGATATCTGCCCATGTTCTCCCACATCCCATGCCACCCCTGACTATCTGGCCTTGGGACAGATTTCTGAGTGGTAGTCTTAAACAGCTTTTTTACCCTAAAAAAGACTTGAAAAACATTCAGGAGACATAGCAATAGGAACACGCTGGTTTGAGCATCTATGGATATTCAAAATTCTCAAGAGGTGTTACACCTGGCCCAAAGGAGAAAAAAGGAGGCAAAAGAGCTGGGGAAAGTATCTCCCCCTGTTTCTCCCATAGATTGGGTGTGATTATTGATAACTTCTGAGAGACGGGAACCAAGGTATGGACAGGACAGCAATACTACATAGAAACCCCAACAAAGCCACTTGAATAGTGATGTTACCATATCATAAGCTGATATTGCACAGGACAGCAAAATTATAGTCCTGATCCCTCTCCCTGAGATAACAAACAGCATCACAGGGAGTACATACAGCATATAAGAATTTACATAACACAGCCATGTAAACAAACGAAGCAACATTGTAACCGGCTACTATTTAACTAATAGGAGAAATACATATAAGAAATCCGTTTTAACAAGCTCTGGTCGGATCTGTTGTTATTACAACCCTTCGAGCCCCACGTTGGGCGCCAAAAAGGACTGTCGTGGTTTGGCCTCAGCCAGCAACAGAGAACCACTCAGCCGCTCGCACGACTCCCACAGCCGTGGGAAAAATCAGCAGAAAAGGGCAAAACTCGTGGGTTGAAATATTATAATTTAGCAGAACAGACAAAGGGAAGAAGAAAGAAAAGAAAGAAAGAAAAACAATAACACCGGTAAAGGAATACAAGAACGCGATTACAGTACCGCCGCGAAGCTCACCGACCGGACCCGCACTGCCGCGACCCGCCCCCGAGTGGCGACTGACTCCCCCGCCCCGGCTAGCTCCTTTTATAGCGGGGCATGGGTCACGTGGTATGGAATACGTGCCTCCCCTGCCGGCTCCTTGGAAATTAACCCCATCCTTGCCGGAACCAGGACACCTCTCTACTCTGCCCTAGTGAGGCCACATCTGGAGTAGTGAGCCTAGTTTTGGGCTCCCCAGTTCAAGAAAGACAAGGAACTACCAAAGAGAGTCCAGCAGAGGGCTACAAAGATGATCAAAGATGACTGGAGCATCTCTTTTATGAGGAAAGGCCAAGAGATCTGGGTCTGTTTAGCCTGGAGAAGAGAAAACTGCGAGGGGATCTCATCAATGTTTATAAATATCTAAAGGGTGGGTGTCAAGAGGATGGAACCAGACCCTTTTCACTGGTGCCCAGCAACAGGACAAGGGGCAATCGGCACTAACTGGAACCCAGGAAGTTCCATCTCAACATGAGGAAAAACTTCTTTACCTTGAGCGTGACAGAGCACTGGAACAGGCTGCCCAGAGAGGCTGTAGAGTCTCTTTCTCTATAGATATTAAAAACCTACCTGGATGCATTCCTCTGCAACCTGCTCTACATGAACCTGCTTCAGCAGCAGGGTTGGACTAGATGATCTCCGAAGGTCCCTTACATCCCCTACCATTCTGTGATTCTGTGACACTGTGATTCTGTGAAGGAAATGTCTGGATTTTTGTTATTTGTTTGTTTGCTTCTGATTTAATTTTGGAAGGTCAGCTTCTCTAGAATTCCAGATAGCTTTAGAAGTGTTCAATAGTCATGTGGGAAGAAATAAAAAGTCATCTCAATTGCAGATTGGAAGTTCTTGGAGAGACTACTGTACTTTTCTCTTTCAGCTCTTTCAGTCTGCATTGTGCTCTTACAGTACTGCCAAAATTAAATAGGAAACATGGAAGAAAAAAATACTGTTTTTTCAAGTAGCTGCTAGACTGAGTAAACTCCTGTAGGAAATGTAGGGTATGCTAACCAGCTTGGAGAAGATAGCATAGGAAAAAGAGGGCATGCACTGAGCAGGAGGCAAGATGTATAGCCTGTTCCAGTCACAGAAAACAATCACACAAGCCAGTGGAAGATGAAGATGCTCCTATTCCTTTATGGGTAGTTGCACTGAGATCTAAACCATTCAGGTTTGAACCTGTACTTCATGGAAAGTAAAGCTGTCAGTAATTTTTGAGGCATGTAGCATTGTCTGGAATTCTGTTAGCCTGTGACTTAGAAAGTGTCTCCCTCTTTTAACCTAATGTCCTGTCTCACCAAAGAGGATGCTACCTGTTCTGTAGCACTCACTGTAGGAGGAGATATCCCTAAGTGGAAATAAAAGAAAAGGAGATTCTGTTGTTCAGTCCAGTGAGGCAAGCAGTCCACCTAAAAATTTCCTTCTTTCAATCTGGGTGCACGTGTTTTTGTGATGCATTTGTTTCTACAACACTTCTTTAATGTGTTGTGGAGAAGTCCTGCAGCTCTGTTCCTGTGCAACAAGAAAGCAAATTATTTGCTCAGCATCTTATGAATACAATGATGTGCTAACGGGATCTCTTTGGTAACTTGGGTCCTAACTCAACAGAGAAATCTATCCCTAGCAAAGTTCTGTTCAACCCACTGTTCTGGTGGGTTGACCTTGACTGGCTACCAGACATTTACCTAGCTGCTCTCTCACTCCCCTCCTTAACAGGGAAAGTAAGACTGTGAGCAGAGATAAAGACAGGGGCATCACTTATCAATTACTATCATAGGCAAAACCAACTTGATTTGGGGAAAAAATAATTTATTAAAAATTACAATAGAGTTGGATGGAAAGGAACAAAGACAAAAAATGAAAACATCGTCCCATACCCCTTTATTCCCAGGCTTAACTGCACTCCTTCATTCCTGACTCCTCTATCTCCTTCAATCCCCAAATGCCACAGGGAGTGGTTAATGGGAAGTTGCAGTCAGTCCACAGCAGGTTGCAGTCATTCTATAACTCTCACCCTTCTCCCCTGCTCCATTGTGGGTCCTTTCTGTAGACTACAGTCTTTCAGGATAAACCTGCTCCAGCATGGACTCTCCATGGTCCACAGCCCTTTCAGGAAATAATCCACCTGCACCAGTGTGGTGTCCTACATGGACAACTGTGTGGACACCTGCTCCACCATGGTTTCCTCCACAGGCTGCAGCAAGGCCCCTGACTAGGTACTATTGCTATTTTGGAAAGAGTGAATATTCTTTCCTATTGAAAGTACTGAATTTGGAACTTTAAAAATGCTCACCGAATAGAGAGAAAGCAGGAAGTGTTATAGGTGGGTTAAACCCTTAATCACAGTGTTGAGATGTAAGGAAACTTCTTCCCTGGAGAAAAGGATTTCACCACCAGTGTAAAAATTTTCTGTTGGAGCAGAAATACGTGGCAGAATATCACTGTGTCAAATCAACGTTACACTTCCAATGTTCTTGTGCAGCAAGTCAATAATCTCCCTAGCAAAATTTCATTCCCTTCAATATAGTCCTTCCAATGCTGAATTTGGCCTGGAATACCTTTATTCTTTCTTTTTAATTATTATTGCCCATTTATGAAATATGTATACTGCCAACCTCCAGCCTGCAGAAGTTCTGACTTGAAAATTAACACCATGAAAGCCTTGCTGAATGTTGAGTTTGTTTTAATGTTAAAGCTAAACTGCATTATCTGGTTTGCTACAAATAGTACAACAATTATTTCTAATCCTGTGGGGTGTGTCGATTGGCAAGTGATAAATACCTCATCAAAACAATTTCTTTGGAGCACTTATGGCATCCAAAAAACAATGATTAATTGATTAGTGTCTGTTCTGTAGATAAGAAGTCCATAATTTATTTACAGTTTTATCCTCAAATGCTCATTAGAGGCTGGAACAGGAGAGTCATGGCACTGCTTACATTGTTTTATTGAAAAAAAAAAAGTATGTTGCTCTAGTTTAAATAACCAAACACTGATGACTATCTTTCCACATTCATTTATCAGAAGAAAATGGTGCATAGTCAATGTTTCCTGCTGCTTTTCAGAAAAATAAAGAAAGAAAAAGAAAAAGAAAGAAATAAAGAAAAAAAGGGAAACAATTCTGGATTTCTAATGAAAATCATAGCTTTTCTGAGTGAGAATGCTTATATCAGTTATTTCTTTCTCAAGTGGTTCCCTTAAAGTCTGATTCTTAGACTATTGGACCTCTACTCTTCACCTGTAAAATAAGAAACGTTCTAAGTTCCAAATATGATTTAGGGTTACGCAGACCTCGGATATGATAGAAATGGAGGTTATATTGATTGAGTAAATAAAAAACTTTTTAAAAAATTATACTAAGGCTAAGCAACACAACTACAAGCACACTGTGAATTTCATGCTACCTATCCAAAAACATGCTTCTTTGTTAAATGTTATGGGAAAACTTAAGAGATGCATCTTTTTATAGATAAAGAGGTATTGTTAATAATACCAGACAGTTTTGCAATATTTTTCCTGAATATTATTCTTTTTCTGGAAAACTTCTTGAAAATCTGTGACTGTGACAGTGCTAGAAATTAATTGCTCTGAATAATGAGTGCCTTATCACAACGTTTATGTGTGAATATGGCGATTTAGTTAAATGGACACTGTAAGAAAAACAAGCAAGAAGGTAAGGCTATTCTCAGCAAATACGTCAGAGCTGTTACGAGACTGCAGTAGGATGGAAAACAGCCTCAGAGTCAGAGCAAGAAATACAATTTAATAAGGGACTTTATCCTCTATGTAGGGACACAGAGTAGTTTGGTAGCAGTATCAATTTACTTTTTCTGCTGTATTGACTACAAAAGTTAATCATGTCTAGGTTACCTTCAGGTGCTGCTAAGCTTACATTGTCATGCATAAACAGTAGACTGTTTAAGAAATACTTTTCTTGCAGAATTAGTCCTTTCTGTTTTAAACAAATGGTAGTTTGTTTCAAGGCTGATACCCATTTCCTGAGCTGTCACAGATTCTTGTTTTTGTTTCAGAATATGCTCTTTGCATGACTTCTTCACAGGATCAGATGGTGTCACACCCTTGACAACTGCTTTCCAACTCTGGGGACGTGAACTTTTTAGGACAGTGTAGAAGGAAAAACTGGTGTGTGCATTTTTGCATGTTGTGTTTTCCATGTTCTAAAATGCAGTTTACAATGAATACAAGGCTGACTGTAGTAATCTTTTTTAATTTCAAGCAGCTATTCTTTTAAAGATGAACTCAAAAGAACTTTTTTTTTTCTTTTTTACTATCCAAGAGTTGATTTTTCACTGATAAGATGAATATTGATAGTGTTATGAAACTGTAGCAGTAAAAGGAACACTTGATATTTGCAAGTGTAAAAGAAATAAGCAATTGTAAAAGAAATAAACTTTTAAGTGATTTAAGTAACTTAGGCCTTCTTCGATTTTTTTATATTGAGAATAATCATAGAATGGTGAAGAATAGATGTAATTGTATAAGGTTGATTAATAGAATGCAGGTGCTTAAAGACAATATGACCATTGAGCTACAACTTCAGAAGAGGAACTGGAATGGAATGATAAGAGTCAGCTGAAAATTAATGAACTTTTGGAACTACTGAAGAATGAAGAACGGGGAGACTTTAAAGAAACACTAAGAGCTTGCCAAACAGAAATATCGATTATGTAATGTTGAGTAGAATCATATATATAGAAGATGTATTTTGTTAGCCACTTGCCACTTGCTGAGGTGATGGCCCAACTCTGAGTTGTTAATAAAACAAACCTAGAGGTACCCACAGTCTGGTGAAATTCTTTAACAGTTTTGGCACCTCAGATGGGACTCGAGGACACAAGAGAGGAAAAGCCAGATATTCTTCTGGACAGACCCGTTACCAGCACTCCAATTGCCAGCAGAAATCTATCAGGTGAGTTCACCTAAGAGGCTTGGGCACGGGCAATTCCAGATAGAATTATACTGGGAAACCCTTGTGTTTAAACTTGCATAAATTCTTGAGGAAGAGAATTGAAAAGATGCAGTCAGCACCCAGTTGAAAGGGGGACACCCCTTGCTGAGGTCTTAGAGAATTGGAAAAGATAGCCCTGGCACAAATATTTCAAAAACGCAAATTGATAACACTGTGCCAGGAGGAATGGCCATTCCTGATGAGAGTTGGAGGGGGAGGACCAGTGGATTTATGGCCTCCCAAAAGAACTTTTAAACCCCATAAGCAAAAATTTTTGAGAATAATTTTGGAGGACTCGGGGAGTCAAGATATTGATTATTGGTATATTTGGTATAATTGGGCACAACAAAGGAAAAAGGCTCCTTTGTTAGAAACTGACAGAAATTCCTTTTCCTCAGCTCCAGCAGCTGGGGAAACCAAATTTCCTCCTACTGGTATTGGAATGTATCCAATGCTGTTGGAATACATCCCAAACCCAAGAGCAGGCCCTGGCACACCTCCTGAGACTCCTGCAGTTATGAGGCATAAGCCTTGGAAACAAGGTGATTTAGTGGCCTGGCAATCTAAAATGCCTTGCTTACAAGATGTTGCTGAAAAATGTGCTCAATTACTATCTGGAATTGTCACTGATTATACCCCTAATTGGAATGATATGCGGACTCTGCTACGAGACTTATTCTGAGCAGAGGAGAGAGAGAAGATTTTTCAAAAAGATAGAGAAATTGCCCAAAGAGGTCAAGGGCTAACTCCGTAGCCAGAGCAGGATCCAGAGTGGAATGTGACAACCAGAGAAGGGATAAGAATCTATCGGGCTGCTATCCAACAGTTAATAGAAGCAGTTCGACAAGCAGGAGAAAGAATAACTAACTGGTCAGAAGTTTTAGAATGTAGACAAAAACCTGATGAACACCCAAGCAATTAATTAGGCTGATTGAAAGCTACTTTATTGGAATATGGGGGGATGACCCATGACAATTTCCAAGAGCCATTAGCTATTAGTGTTTTTGTAGATCAATCTGTGCCTGACATTAATAAATATATCAAGAAGCACATGCCAGACTGGCAAGGTGAAACATTAACTAAAATTTTGAGTATTGCTGCCTTTGTTTTTGACAGAAGAAATGAAGAGAAGTGAAAACAAGAAGAAGAAAGGTTAAAACTTGAAAGAAAGTGAGAGTGGAAAGAGAAAGAAAGAGCAATTGGGTTGCTAGCTGCTATCACCCAGGCATATAACCCAAGAGGAAGAGGTCTTGGATTTCCCTGAGGAGGGCTTAGAAGAAGAGGGGTGAGAGGTAGAGCCCTTCCTATTTCTCTATATGCTGATTCTTTAGAATGTTTTTATTGAGGAAATTTAGGTCACTTGCAGAGAAGCCGCCCACTGAGGCCTATTGCAGCACCAGGAGGACCTTCACCTGTTAGACTACCTCGACCTCACTCTCAGTAAAAGGATGATACTCTTTTTCTCTGGGAACTGAAGCTACAACGGAACCCATCGGAATCAAGGTAGATGAGTACGGTCAGATTTCTGCAAAGGTAAATGGTATTCATGTTAACTTTTTAGTAGATACGGGAGCCACTTTGTCTTTACTAAATTTTGAAGTTCCCCAGATTTCGAATTATGTGGTTGAAATAAGGGGAGTACTAGGAGAAGAGATAAAATATTTTTCTACCCCTTTAGCCATAGTTTTAAATGAAAAATTCGTATAGGGAAGGTTTGTGATCTCCCCTGATTCTCCTGTCTCCCTTTTTGGACGAGACCTTTTGCAGGAATTTGGTACACTCCTTGACTCCAACCAGGATTCAAGTGGTGGTGATAGGTTGTGAAAGAATTCAATTGGGTAGTCAAGAGAAAAACAATCTGAATAACATACCACTTGAATTAGCCGCAGTCCCCAGAGAACTTTGGAGTACATCTGGAGATGAAGTAGGATTGCTGAAATCCTGTGAGACAGTAATAATAAAAACAAAAGGAGGCACTGTTCCTTCAGTTCAACAATACCCAATTATTGATGAGGCCATTCCCAGTATAAAAAACCAAATTGTGTGTTTTCTAGAGAAAGGAATTTTGAAAGAGTGTCATAGTCCCTACAACACTCCAATTTTACCTGTGAGTAAACGTAGATTGGATAAAGACGGAGACCCAGAAATAGATTTGTTCAAGAATTGCGAGCTGTGAATGAATATGTAATTGCTCCACATTCTGTGGTACCTGATCCTAATTTAATTTTGACACAAATACCAGTATGGGTACAGTATTTTACAGTGCTCGATCTCACAGGACCTTTCTTTAGTATTCCAATTGCTGAAAAAAGCCAGTTAATCTTTGCTTTTACTTGGCAAGCAAAACAAATGACCTGGACTAGGTTACCACAAGGATTCACCAGCTCTCCAACATTTTTTTCTCAAATTTTAAAGAACGATTTGCAAGATTTAGCTTTTCCAAATAAATCTGGTTTAGTACAATATGTTGATGATTTACTATTGGCTAGTAAAACTGAAGATGATCGTATAAGAGACACTGCACATTTGTGTATCCAACTTGTTAAAAAGTGACACTGTGCATATCCATCCAAATTGCAATTTTGTAAACAGCAAGTAAAATATCTTGGATTTATATTAAAGCCAGAAAACTGGGAGGTGGATCCTGAAAGGGTTAAAGCAATGCAGGAGATACATAGACCTGTAACTAAGAGGCAGTTGAGAGGATTTTTAGAACAAGTAGGATTCTGCCGTCCTTGGATCCCGGGGTTTAGTGAAACAGCTAAACCTCTGCATGAAACTACACGGAATAAGGAAATAGAACCAATGCTTGGAGTGCTGAAAGAGAAAAGGCTTTTCGTACTTTGAAAACAGCACTTTTGTCTGCCCCTGCATTGCGACTTCCTGATTATTGAAAACCTTTTAAATTGTATTGTGATGAAAATAAAGGAACTGCAAGAGGTGTGTTAGTAAAATTTCTAGGACCACATGAAAGACCTGTTGCTTATTTTTCTTCTACCTTAGATACGGTAGTTAAAGGTACTCCTTTTTGTATAAAAGCAATAGCAGCAGCAGCTGAAATGGTTGAGAATACTACAACAATTATTTTAGGACATCAACTAACTGTTTGCATACGCCATGAAGTTGAAATTTTATTAAAGCAATATGCAGAGAAATCTTTGTCTTCCCAAAGGGCACATAGGTATGAGATAATTTTACTATTGGCTGATAAGTTGAAATTGGAAAGGTGCAATAGTCTGACCCCTGCCAGATTAATGCCTTTACTTTCTGATGGAGAAAAAGATAACCATAATTGTGTTCATTTTGTGAGTGAAACCAGCAAGCCACAAGACAACCTGAAAGATCAACCTTTAGATAATCCTGACCTGAACCTCTTCACGGACGGCTCCTTCTATTATGAAGAAGGCTGAAGATATACCAGATGCTCAGTAACTAAAGAAACACACACATTATTAGCTGGACCTTTACCTACTCCTTTAGGTGCACAAGGAGCTAAAATTATTGCCCTTACAGGAGCTGCTAAATATGCAATTGGAATGAGAGTTAACATTTATATTGGCTCTAAATATGCTCTATCTTTGGTGTGTGTCATGCAACAGGAACCCTATGGAAAGAAAGAAGTTTCCTAACTTCAGCAGGAAAAACTATCACACATGGAAAACAGATCAAAGAACTGTTGGAGGGGATACAATTACCCTCTGAAATATCTGTTATTTATATAAAGGCACACACTCAGAGACAAGATAGGATCTCTAAAGGTAATTCCTTAGCTGATCAAGCAGCTAAGGAAGCATCATGGCAAATTGTATCTATTATGTCTTTGTCACTGCATGAAATAACATCTGAACTTCCAGAGATGGATAAGTTCTATGAAGATCTACCAGAGGAAGAGAAAAAACAATGGACCCGGTTGGGAGCCCAACAACAAGATGGGCAATGGACATTAAACAACAAGCCTCTTCTTCCGAAAAGGTATTTATTACCACTTACGCGATGGCATCATGAGAAAACCCATGGGGGACTGGAGAGCTTAGCCTTCTGGATTCAGAGACTCTGGGCTGCCCCAGGCATCTATGCAGTGGCAAGAAGAATCTGTGAAGGATGTAAGTTGTGTAAACAATACACTTCTGTTCGAAATTTTGTTAGCCACTTGCCACTCGCTGAGGTGATGGCCCAACTCTGAGTTGTTAATAAAGCAAACCTAGAGGTACCCACAGTCTGGTGAAATTTTTTAACAAAGGGATAACACCTGCCCTAAGGAACCGTACCAGAAAATAGCCAGATGTCATGAAGAAGAGAGATTAAAGGCATAGTGTCTTGTGCAAGTTGACACAATTCCTTTTGTCAGCTCAACAGTAGCAGATATGTAAGAAGGACCAATGTGTGGAAGAAAAGTTCAAATAAGAATATTTATGAGCAGACTAGGGTTTATATTTTAGCATATGAAATGAAGAATCAACAATTTTTTAAATCAGATTTCCTGCTGGATAAACTAATTGAAAAGATAAGAAAATTGAATATTTTTTTTTCCTTTTATGGATTTTGATCTGTTTGGTAGTTCTCTACCTCTTTTCTGTTCTGGTTCCTTCTCCTCCTTTCTTTTCTTGAATATTTAAAAAAATAAATTAATTGCATTCTCCAATCTTCTGACTACTTTGTCATCCACACACCAAAGAATTAAAAACCCAACATCTGATCATAAACACTGCCTACCTGTGTTAGTTCATTAGACCAAGGAAAACAAAATAACAGTACCTGATGAGAATTAGACAATATCCACACAAAACTAGCATAGCCTTATTTTTTTTTTTTTGCATTAAACATGCATTTTTAATAAAAAAACTTATGAAAATCAAGTCTATTCAGGAACAAGCGGTAAAGCTGGCAGTGTTCATTTGCTAAGCTGAGGGTAGTGCACTCAGCTGTAATGAACTGTATATTCCATATAATTTCATCATACTATTCTTGTACTCAGAAAACACTGAGAATGTTGTAACACTAGCAGAGTAAAGTAGAAACTGAGAAATCTTTGGAAATGGCAATCGGTAAATATTCTCAAATGTTCTTCTTCAAGTCTGTTGTCTTTTCTACCTTGTCTTCTCATAATTTCCCTTGAAAATTTGTGTATATTTTCAGGTGGATCTTTTAAAATTGACACTAAATCAGTCTTTCTTGGGGAGTGGAAATGCTTTTTATTCCTCATAGAACACAGAAAAAAAATAATCCTGAGTGTGCAATATATTTGAATTATGGTGCAGCATCAATGAGACTTAGATTCTCTGGAAACATCTGTTGGTAAGGCAAATGGCTAACTAGCAGAGGTGCTGTGTAACCATAGATGGTAAATAACTATGAGATTGTAAATGGATTTACTACATTTATTTTGCATAATGTCACAAAATATAGTATAATATCATAGTCAAAAATCCTGGAGGCAGTGAATGACATGAACAATTTAGCACAAAGCCAAACTAATCACCAGTTGTCATATATGAAAAAAAGAGAATACCTTATGCATAAAATGGAAATCTATTGGTTCTTATTTTTCACTCCATATTTAGCTATTTTTGAAAGTATTTCTTTTTGAAAAGAGAATGAGGGAGCGTAAAATAAGAGTGAACTAAGACTTTTTTTAGTAGATAAAATAAGCTAGTTTATGGGTCAACATGTTATAGCTTACAACTTCCTGTAATCTAAATAAAACACAATATGAAAATGCCTCCTCTGTGATGGAAAAATTTTTTTGATTAGTGAAAAATGTTTACCACATTTCTAAACACAACACTGTTTTTCTGGCTTGCTAAATTTTTTATTCCTTTTTTCATTCCATGTTCTATAAAAAAAGTTAAATATCATGCTGACAATACCATTGTCTTATGGGTTAGAAAGATGTATATGTGTGCTTTCATGACATAAATAATAAAAACCTTTCTACCTTGTCTATACAAAAAATGATGGGTATATGTCTAGGTCAATTAAAAAATGATTTTGAAAGACTTCATCAATAGGCACTACCAGACATTAAATGTGAATGTGTTCCTCACAGAGCACTTAAACATTATCCTTTATCTTCCTCCCTTACGGACTACATCAGATCCCATTGGTGTTAGACTGATAGTTTCATCAATACCCATACAAACTGTATGTACATGTGTTTCCTTAATACATGTTTAATAATGGGGCTTGATGCTTTTCTTGCCCTTTTGATTACGTCTATCTGAACTGATCGTATTTTCTGGTTCAGCAAATGTAGCCCCAAAATCTTGCTCTAATACTTCTTAACTGAGATGCTACAAGATCAGCCTCTAGTGGGCCTTTGTTAGCATTTCTGGTCAATGGAAGTGGTAGATGAAAATGTTAAAAATACCATGGAATCGTGGTGGTGTATTGCTGCTACTGTTGCCAGTCTTTTCCAAAGAGAAATTGTTCCTTTAATACTCTGGGAAATACTAAAATTCTTTCTTACTATTTTAGGGAAATCACTAAAATTCTGCAATAAAAGACCAAATTTACCTCTGGATGAAATTGCAGCTTTATTGAAGCAATTACAGTGTTATTGTTGACCTCAGCGGGGAGGACTATGTCCTTAGATGTTTAGTCAATGTACTTTGCCTTTCATGTAAGAGCACAGTATAAGATTAAGCACTGTATTAAAAATCACATATGATCAAACCACGGAATCACAGAATGGTTGAGATTGGAAGGGACCTCTAGAAGTCATCTGGTCCAACCCACCTGCTCAAGCATGTCTACCTAGAGCAGGCTGCCCAGAATCATGCCCAGAGGTGTCCAGAGTTCTAGAATTGTATTAGCAGGTGTAAGATCTAAGGGACCTGTGATGAGGCCAGAAAGGTACAGTAACTTGAACCTTTACAAGTTGTATTGCCTATCTGTCAAAAGCATTTTTTTCTCTTCGCTTCGCTTCTTCCTAAGCATGAATCTGAAGTCTGGAGGGAAGTGCAAGAGACTGTGTCACTAAATTGGTCGTAGCCTTATATAATTTTTCTTATACTTTTTAAAGCACCTCAATTTTAATTACTGGATAAACAGACCATGTGTAAGTATGGGTTTTGTATATATTTACTCAAATACAGTGCTGAATTTCATTTGAACTATGCTGTACAGTAATTGTAAATACTACTCTATCTTGCACTTTCTGCCTCATGAACACGATGAGTCATGACATCGTACTAAACTAAATGGTTGTCCTTATTGTTATGAAGTGTTATGGCTGAATTATACTTTTGGCCAATAAGTATAGGGTACTGCCCTTTTGGTATTCTTCACATTTGCTGGTAATTTTTATAACATTTCTCAGATGATGCCTTTGAAAGGTAATTTTCTTGTTATTTATAGAGAATTGTCTATGTGAAAATGCCAATCATAATTTCATAAATAATTTACACAGGGTCTGCATCCTTCCCCGCTCTAACCCTCGTGCTGTCTTTGTTACTTGTGGCAACAGAACCATTTCTGTGATCATCTGACAATATCAACAAACACAGGAAAACAAGAAGAACTAAACCTCACCCATACTTCTCTTTTTGCTTTATTTCTTTTTTCTGATCAGTCTACCATATGGTCACACAAAAGCTTGTGAAGCCAAAAGCAATAAATGGAAAGAGGTCTGAAAGAAACTGGGAGGAGACAGAGAGTGAACAGTTCTGCTTCCTCCTGTGAGTATTCTGAGGTAGTGCAGACTGAGTTTGTAGCAATGGCTGTTGAATTTTAATTTTGTTCTTTGGATTGTGCATCATAGTGGCATTTTAAGAGCCTGTTGTGGTTTGGCCTCAGCCAGCAACAAAGAACCACACAGCCGCTCACTCGACTCCCACAGCCGTGGGAAAAATCAGCAGAAAAGGGAAAAACTCGTGGGTTGAAATATTATAATTTAACAGAACAGACAAAGGGAAGAAGAAAGAAAAACAATAACACCAGTAAAGGAATAGAAGAACGCGATTACACTACCATCGCGCAGCGCGCCGACTGACCGGCCCCGCACCGCCGCAGCCCGCCCCCGAAAGGCGACTGCCCCCGTCTCTGCGGCTAGCGCCTCTTATAGCTGGGCACGGGTCACGTGGGATGGAATACTTGCCTCCCCTGCCGGCTCCCTGGGGAAATTAACCCCATCCTTGCCGGAACCAGGACAGAGCCACATTCAAAATTAATCTGTACATGTAATTGCAGTGTGATGGGATATATCCAGAGCATCCACTTTCAGGCAACTAATTTAGCTACCTAGTTTCCATTTGTTCCTCCTAACTTCTCCAGGTTAGAATCCCTTTGATAAAGTGTCTGCATTGGTAGCCCATGGAGAACACAGGTGCTCCAACAGGTGCCCTGAACACTCTGCTTGCTAAGTATGGGAGACGTGCTCAAAGCTGCACCTGTAGCACATAGGATCGGTGCTTTCCCGAACCTGCATGAGTGTTCTAATTGCATAAAGAGTACATCCACTTGTCAAACACCTATGCTTGAAAGGTAACCATCTACCTCAAGTGTGAAACCTGTTTCCCTCAAGGAAGAAAGGACTCAGAAGAGGGCAAAGGGCCAAATTGTCAAGATCAAACCATTTCTTCATTTGTAGATTTAGAATTTACTGAACCAGCTCTTGCTGGAAATTCTGGTGTTCTTACCTTACCTATGGACTTCTGCTTTGAAAGCACAATGTACGCTAGGTGAAAGCTTTAAGCACTCATTGATCATTGGGAAGAAGCCAATCAATCGTAATGAATGTCATTTCAGGTACTGCGGGGCGGAGCAGAGACCCTGAGAAGAAAATAGCACAGGATTAAAGGGATGAGTAAACACAGGAGTGCACAAAATCCCTAATTTTAGCATTTTAGCATTTCTGAAATTTGTAATGTTTCATTTTTATGACTCTGATGAAGGTTTGTTGTGTTTGTTTTTTTTTTAACAATCAGTGAAGAATTGGGGTAGAGGAGAAGAGGGACTATTAAGATCTTATTTTATAGGAATTTTTTTAATGTCTGCAGATTTTTTTTAAACTGGAGCTACTAAATGTGTCATAAAACCAGATTTTGGATTCCATCCCAAGTTTATTCTTTCCATTCTGTCCGATATGCAAAATCTAAGGCCATGTTAGATATGCTGGAGATATGCTAAACCCATTCACAATGTTACAACCTTGTTCAGCACCTCAGATAAGAGACCTCCTCACTCCTGCATCTGGGTGAGTACTCCCTAGGTGATTTCAGAGCAAAGTAAAACATGTTAATGATAAAACTTTATGTTTTAAACTAATGGTATTTTAAACTAATTTGGCATACTTTGCACAAACTTAGCTGTAGAAGCCCTTGCACAGTCAACTACAGTGGCGTAGAAAACTCCTTATAAGCACTGTCTGTTTCCAACTTCAAGGTGAAACCAGATCGTTAAAAGGTTTGCCAGCCCTTTGTATCTACAAGATATAAAACTGCATGCTTACTCATGCAGGTGTGTATCCACCCTCTCCACAGTGCTATTTTATTTTTGTCAGGCAGCAACTTTTGCACACTGCAAATGATTGATGTGTGAATGCAAAATGTTTGAAAACAGTATTACAGAGTCTATTTATGTGTGCTTGTGTTCCTGTAAGTATATGTAGAAGAGGCAACAAATTCTTAAAAAAGAAAAAAGTAAGTACTATGAGGAGCAGAGGAGGCAGTGTAGTTCCCAAGGCAACTAATCTTTTCTTTTTCTTAAACCCTAGAGCTCATGTAGCCAAAGAGCAATCCTCACATCTCCACAAATGTATTCCTATTTTTTGAAGAACATCTCTGTCATTGGCTAACATTTTGTCCAAGGTAGAATTTGTCTTTTTAAAGTGGGAGAGATTGATGTTTCCAGTGATGAAGGATTATGTACTTTATGACTAGTATGCTCTCTTTAATCCATTTTATTTCACTCCTTGAAATTTTATTCATTGTAGTGGTACTTTCCAGAAGGCAAAAGGGATTTTAACAGAGTAATAGCAGAATATAAAATCAGATTTACTTATTCAGGTATTTTAGTCTAGTCTTTTTTTAATATAAGCCAGGTAAGTGTTACTACAAAATCCCACATGTGTAGAACAGTGCTAATGTTAATAAGTTATATTACTCAAATACAGTACAGCCTTATTCATTCTGTCACCTTAAACTAGCAAATGTTATGATTGCTATCATGAATAGGTGATTCTATTCATATTCAAAACAGCCTAATTTCTTGAGCTACTTTTATGCCACGCAAAGTGTGTGTGTGTGTGTTTAACTTGCAATGAAGGAGAAAGTGCTATTCATTTCTGACTGCAAAACCACATTCTACCTGCATAAACAAACTCTTACTTTCCTTTCTATAGTGTGTTTAATATGAAGATGGGAACAAAAGAACCAAAATCCATTGATCTTTTTAAAGTTAACTCAGTTGCTCCTATTGAATGCTTGATTTTAGGAACTAATAAATGTAGAGGACACATGTAGAGTAACTGAGCTTGTAGCAAGGACAGTTTGGAGCATCCATCTCATGAAAAAAGTAATGAAAGTGACTAGGATGAAAACACATTTAAGACAACACAAAGAACCTGTTTCAGGGGGTCATTTGGGGTTTTTTGAGGTTCTTGCATATGTCTTCCAGTCTTCTGGAGGACAGATGGACTTCAATGTGAGCTTGTAAGAACATTTAAGTGGTATTTTGGTCACTCATCTGTTGTTTGCAAGGACCCTTAGTTTACTTGGTGGCCTTTTGTTATATTTTGGCCCAAGACATTTACATTTTAATGGAGAAAACTGATCCACAGGAAAGTAAATTGTCACAGAGTCAAACTGTGGATAGGCTCTAAAGTGTAGAAGGAAACTCAGCTGTCCTGACCTTCTGGTCCCTGATCATTGCATAATACTGTTTTCATCAATTAATACTATACTTTGGATTTTAAAGAGACACATGTTTTTTTCAAGGCTTTATTAATAACAGGAACTGACTAAGGGCATTCTCACTGTGGTAAATTACACTCAGTGCTTCCATCAGCTGCTGATTTTCCCAGAGAACATTGAATCTGACTAAAGTAATATAGGCCCATCACATCAGCAATATGCTAGTGGCAATACACTGACAATATTTATACCTCCATATTTGTGGTTGACTTAGTCCAATGCAGTGAGCAAAACAAGCAGTGAAATCACAAGACTTTCTCTGCCAAGAACCACTGGCTTAGAAAAATGTCCAACAACTCATATGTGCCTTAAAGTCTGTTACTAGGAGTCTCTAGTGTTGCTGTAGTGCACCATCACCATTAAAATTAGGAACACTATTTAGCATCATCTGGTGACTTCCATTTCTGTATGAACCTTTTGCACACTGCTGGACAGAAACACTCATCAGTAGTGGCCTAGATACTTTGTAGCTGTTCTTGCAGTATCAATACAGACTAAAAACATGAAGAGAACACTATCCCTTTAATAAAACAAAGGTTTTGGACAGTGGGATCAGGGTTGAGAGACCAGGAGCCATATAATCCCATTGTCTTTCTTTGGTAGTACGAAAATATTAATAGAAATAAAGGGAGCGATATATGGAGGAAGAGCAACATTATTGCTTACTGCTTAGGGCAAATTTGTGCTGTTAAATTTCATGTTTGTACTTGACACTAACCTTTCTCACACTCAGCAATTTCATGGTGTTATTAAATCTAGAATTAACCAGATCACACAGCACATTGAAAAGTCAGAAATTTATTAGGAGCTACACCATGGATCCTTAAAATAAATGAGAGCATTTTCATCAACTTCTGTGGCGTTAGAGTCAGGCTGTGAAAGCAGGGATGTATTCACAGTAAACTTGGCCCTTCTGTTAGGTTTTTAAAACACTGCTGTGACTTTTCCTGTTCTATCATTTTTCCCTGTTATAGCCTATTTCTTATACTAGATATACTGTTTATTGAGGAAGCATCCAAAAGCACAGACTATTACAGGATTTTTGTTATGCTAGATGTTTTTCATATATGGAATAATAAATTGTGTTCTCTTCAGTTTACAATAAAGCATCTCACTTCCAACCAATATTAAATGAAGTTTAGACTGCATTTGCACCAGCAGAGTATGTCGAGGGCAGGAGAGAACTAGATATATCTAGATGTTTCCAAGATTAGACCCAAACTGAGGACATGAACCAATTCTTTTCTAGTTCTAGCACTGGCAAATTTGAAAATGCAGTTAACACAGACCTGCCCTTACTCAGACATGTAGTTTGGTGCACCCTAAATAATTGCACTGATTTTGAGAAGATTCAGTATGGAAAGTTCTCTCAGGTTGGCAGAAAATGTAGAAATGAGACATACAAAAAAAAAAAAAAGAGAAGAGGGAAAGAAAACACCTTCTCTGGTAAAGAAATGTAGAATCACAGTACAAATACATTAGGGAATATGCTCTTAACTGCCTAGGATATCTGTATCATGCAGAGGTCCCTAAAATATATCAATGTCTGTCCTCCACACTTTTTTCCTTCCTAGGACTGAAACCACATCAGTCTAGGTAATACTGTTACAGTCATAAAACTATCACTTGCTAATCTAAGCTCTTAAACACCGCAGTGCCATGTGATGATTCAAGACAACTAGTGGGCAAGAACAGGTTTTTCACTGACATGTCAACATATACCTAAAATGCTGAGCATCTGTACTTCCACAATACTTATTTATACATGAAAATCAGGGATACATAAACTCTTCTTAAAATGGGCTCTTCTCTTCAAAATAAGACAATATGCAGAGAATAAAATCTTTGGAAATTTCATGTTCTCTAAAATTAAAGGGAGAAAAATCTTTATAGGACCCTCAAGCTCATGTTGTCTTATGGAAAACTGTTTTTAGTTTGGAAAGCAGGCAGGATTAAATAAAAAAAAAAAAAGGCTTTGGGAAATGAAGTATTTTTCAAAATCAAGTCTGAATTGCATTAATCCAGACTATTTTGTGTCTAGTGTTTATGTCTGAGTTAGATTAACTTTATTTGGATGTCGTTATTGTTCTATTGTTGTTCTATTCCTTGTTTTCTAACACAGATAAGGCCTAACACTACCTACAGAGATTTTGCCATATGAACGTAGCATTATTTTCTCTTTTCACCTCAAAAAACAAAACGACTCCTTTTTCCTTCTAAAAGCTCAAGTTCTGGTTACAAATTATGATGATTAAAGCTGCATTTCTCCTAGGGCTTTTTCTAACTGGAATTTTGCCTTGAGTTTGTTGACTGCCAGGTAAGTCACAGTAGAAACTGTGGCTGGAAATGCTAGGACATCCCCAAGTAACAATAGAACCAGGACACAAATAAAACTCAAAAACTTGTATCATGGAATGGACTTTTAAAGAATTTCTAGAACAGCCTTTATAAATGCGTGTGTTCTGGGCCCCAGGAGGATGAGGTTGTCCACACATGCCTCTGGAGCCTGTTGGCGGGGCTCTGCTCCTGCTGGACTTCCAGGACAGCCGGGTGGTTTAATAATTCATCTGATATGGATACTGTCCTTGCACGTTTACAGGTCACTTGTTTTCACTTGCAGCCTAAACCATTGTAGAACAGGATTTCTCATTATCCAAAATAAACCCATACATCTCTCAAAAGGAGTGCAGCTGTAACCCTGTTTAGTTTTTTTCCACTAGTCCTTAGTAGAGAAACAATTTACCATTACTACTCTTTGGATCATCATAATAGTAATTCATTGTACAACTATAAAAGCTGCCTTTATAAATGTCACTTAAGTGGGACAGCAACCCTGAGGGACTGACTGCTGGAGACTACCGTGAGTTTGAGTAATTTCAGCATTGAGAAATAGCCAATCCATTGCCGTGGGGAGACAATCTTTTAGTGCTGCTGTTTCTTTCTAAATGCTATGACCTGGCTCAAAGCCTGATTGCAAAGGCTTTAGGATTTTGGCAGGCATGCTGTTTTGCTGTAGCTTTCCTGCCATTACTTTCTCAGTGGCTTTACCTATCAGTGAGAGGTGGAGTAGAAGTCAATTACGTTCCCACTATTTCCAAGAGGGCAATTCAGAAAACCAGAGCCTGAAACCATACTATTCCTGACGTGTCATTTGTAAAAGCCGCTTGGATTTTCATATGTCCTTTGTTTGTTTGTTTGTTTGTTTTGCAGTGCACTGTAGCAATTTCATGAGAACAGTGGCCTTTAGGGATTTTTTTGGCCCAGTGTCCCACACTTGAGAGTTTTGGATGGCTTGGATACATGTGAATTTCTGAGGCCAAAACCTCCTACATTCACATACTTAAAAATTACTAACTGGAATACAATATTGCACTGACAGGAGACATTCTCTTTAAATGCCACCGAGATTAGTGGTGATGCCACATACAAGTAAAGTGGGTGGGGAAGTAACTGAGTAGGCTCCTTGAGCTGCGCAGGTCTGTAGGAAGAGGTTATAGCTAAGTAAAGGTGTCATTAATGTTTAATAAATATATCTTACCCACCTCATTACTGTTAATTTCTTAAAGTGAAACTAATCATAGTTCTGTAATCATGGGTCATCTTTGCCCGGCAAAATGCCTCCTTTTTTCCTGCTTACTCTATTTATGAAGCAGATGACTGACACAATCTTCGTGGAGAAAAATAGAGCATTTGGTAAAAACTCCTTCCTCCTCTCACTGTTAAGAATAGAAAATTCCATTAAACTTGTTTTGATTTGAACACGAATTCTTTGTCAGTTCTAAAGACTTTAGTGTTCTTTGATGTTTCCCTGGGAAAATGCCAACTGAATTTAGGTGTAAAATTTATAACGCTTTTATTGCCCAAAGCGGGAATTTTGAAAAAGGGGAACAGCAGCTCAGTAGTGACAGCCTGTAGTCTGGCACTATATAGGTCAGTGGATTATATTTGACAATAGATGTCTGTAGAGAGTGTACAATCTCTGAATGCTTTTGTGTTTTTAAACAGAAAGACTAAATGTGTATGTGCATAAGGGTAGAGGTGATTAGACACCCATGTGTTCTTAACAAACACAGAATCACAGTACCCACTAGGTTGAAAGGCACCACAGGAGGTCTCTAATCAAACCTCCAGCACAAAGCAGGGCCAACATTCACCTGAGACCAGGTTGTTCAGGGCTTTATTACCTTGAGTCTTGAAAACTTTTAAGGCTGGAGACTGCATAACCTTTCCAGGCAGCCTGTTCCAATGATTGACTGTCTTCACAAGGAAGAAGTTTCATCAAACTGAACCCTCCTTGTTTCAATTTGTATATTGTCTCTCATCTCCTACCAGCAGTGGATTTGCTCCATAGCCACCAAGTCCCCAGACTGTACTGCTGCAGGGTTGCAGTTGCACTCAAAGTTGCCAGAAATGTCATTTGTCCTTGTTGACTTTCCTGCAGTTCCTATTGGCCCATTTCTCCAGCCTGTCTTGCCCTCTCTGAATTTCTGCCTTGCTTCTGAACATGCTGACAGTTCACCTCAGTTTTGAATACTCTACAAATTTGATGAGAGGGCACTCCATCTCCTCCAGGTAATTTATAAAGACATGAAACTACTATAGGCCTCTGTGGTACTCTATTTTTAACCCGCATCCCAGTGGAGTACAAACTGCTTACCAATGCCATTTTTAACCATTTTTAACCTGTCTGGTAGTCCATCCATCTCAATCATAGTGTTCTAACTTGATCTTAAGAATGCTGTGAGAGACCATGTGGAAAGCCTTGCTAATGTCAAGGTAATCGACATCCACAGCTCACTCATACACTAATGTCATCATGGAAAGCAATCAGGTTGGTTTTGCCTTATTCATCCTTGGTAAATGCATGCTGGTTATTTCCAGTTACGTTTTCGTTCCTTCATCTGCCCAGAAATATGTGTCAAGAGGACTCACTCTATGATTTTCTGGACACTAAAGTGAAGCAAAGCAGCCTGTAGGTCCCTGAGTCATCCTTTCCTTTTTTGAGGATGACTGCCACTTTTTTTCTTTTTGTTCAGCCATTGTGGGTCTTCCCTGATTAAATGACATTTCAAAGATAATAGAGAGTGTCACAATGACATCAGTCAGCTTTCTTAGCCCCCCAGATACATGTCATCAGGTGCCATGGAATTGCATAGGTTGAGATTTCTCAAGCAATCACTGACTCGATCCTTTTCCGCTCCTGGTAGATAGTCTCTTCCCTGAACCTTATCTCCAGGCAGAAAGCCTGCGAGACTTTGTTGGTGAAGACTGAGACAGAGGACACGTTGAGTACTTCAGCTTTAACTGTGCTATTTGACATACAAATCAATATTGCAACAACCAGGAATAAATGGTGAAACTGTTACTAAAAGTCTGACTATAAGTCCCTATGGTGAAATGTTGTTTAAAGCTTCCATGTTTCTGGAAATAAGGAACTAATGTGGGTAAAATTTTTAAAGCTTAAAATATGCAAGCCAGAAGTAGGATTTTCCATCTACCTTTTGTCTAAGCATTGAAAGATCCTCTTGCTGTTGTTTCCAAGCCAGCCTTTTCCAAAGAGGGACATTCTCACTATGTGCTAAGAAGACAGAACATGTTGAGTACATTGTCTTCACATACCTATATCTGACCTGTTATCTGCATTATTTATCCACATGTATGCACATTTACATATATAAACATACGCACTTACATGCATACATATATACACATAAACATTTCTATACACTTGTATATAAAGGTGGGTCTTTAGTACATGCTCAGAAGCACAAGGGAGGTAAGGTTTGAGCATGGTTTGAGTCAAGAATGAGTCCTGGAGGGGTTGAGCACTGCACAATTAAGGCTTTTCATGTTATAACTTAATCTGACAATGAGTATTCTGAGCTTGTATCTCTGTAAGCAAAACAGGGATGCATGAAGTCCAATCCAAGTTAATCTAATAAACATAATAATGACAGATAGACACTGGTTGTGGGACTTAGCATGCTTAAATATTCTCTTAAGAGCACCCATTGACCCTGCAATATAAATATAGCCAAAGATCTATGTTCGTATACAGCTCTGAGAGTCTGAAAAAGAGTAGAACAAAGGGGCAATGGAGAGGAAACAAAATGTGCTAACCAAGTAAATGTCTACAATATGCTTCTGCTATATGTGGGGGAGAGGAGAATTTAAGATACTGGAAATTTTTTCTCATGTGACTATTCATTTGTCCACTTTTGTTTGCTGGCTCCTTTCTGCAAGCCTCTATGGTGTCTTAATGAAATTTTTGTGAAACATTTCAAAACCTTTTCATAAGGAATATTTTCCTTTTCCAGTTACATCTGAAAATGATTGAAAAATATGGACTAGCTAAATTATGCAATCTCCTATACTACTGAGTCTGCAAAATATTACAATGGTTTTGTGATGAAAGTCTGACATAGTTGCAATAAAGTACCCCTGTTGCAGGTATACTGGCCCTGTGTGATAGGTTTTGACAATAAAATGATACATTGAGAAAGTATCTGTGTAAAAGACAAGAGGGTGATAAGTGTAGGGCATGACCACAATAAATGTTGAGATTAAATTTGTTTGGCAGTTTAAAGTCAAGGTATGTCAGGATCTGAACAGTACCCCCAGGAACCATCAATCTGTATTAAGATTCATATCAAGATTCAGATCTCAATGAGATTTTGTCAATCCAGATCTCATTTTCTGTGCCAGCATTTCCTTTTCAGATCACAGCAGAGCATCTATTCCAAGGTTCAGGAATAGCTTGTCTATCTGCTAGGTTTTGTGCACCTGTATGCAAAAGAAAGTTTCTAATATTGGATAAGAATTTTTTTCTTCTTATTGCAGTAGAGAACATACTGCAAAGACTGCCATTGTTGTTGTATGACAAGGAAAATGTGGGTTGCAGAAAATCTGGAGTGCTACTGTGTCTTGGCTCATCCATACTCTGCCACCATCTGCATGCACAGTGCTGTGGCCTTGTGAGTAAAGGGGAAGAAGTGATTTGGGAATTGGATGGCTTGCTGTTAAGGCAACTACCAGAGAAAGTTTCATATATACTGTCTAGCTAAACCGAATAGAACAAAACAGCTTTCCATGGAAGAGGGCTGTAAAGATAACCAAAAGCATCATACCATTCAGCTGTTTGAAAAGGACATCAAAGCTCAAATAATGAATGTTTCCTTTTGAAGTATTTGGAGCATATACGAGAATGGTTTAAACTAAAAACTCGCTCTCTGTGGAACAATGGGAGCCTTAAGATTGAAGCAGGAATAATATACACACATTTTGTTTTTCAGTGTATGTGTTTATTTTGGTTTTCATTTTCTTTCTATATCTTTTTTATTTATCCTATTAGTATGGAAGATAGACCACATACCGAAGCAAAACAGAATTATTTTCCTGCACTTTTGCTCTCATTTCTTCATGTTCTGTTACTCCAATCAGAACAAAATTGCTGTTGTTATTGACATCAAACAAGAAAACTGTGGAGGTTTAACCTGCTAGTTTCTTCTACAGTGGAAGTCTGGTAAGATCCTAATAAAAAGGTCTCAGCATTAGGGAGATCCTTTTTGTGTGCTGGTTTTAGAAATTAATATGATGAATAAGCTACCACTACTGTCATATATTAAGAAAGTCCTCATTACACTGTTTATTTACAATACTCCTCAGTGTATCTAGGGATTATTAATACCTGCAGAGTGACCTTCAGCAACAGGAGATTGCTTCTGGCATGGGAAAAAATGAGATGTGAAAGCAGATGTTTCCATCCAGCAGATCTTGTCAGACAGAGGCCAAAGAGTAAATCCCATTGGTGCACCAGAAGAGCAAAAGTGCAAGCTACTTGAGCAACAAAAAAAAATAATCCTCCTATTTAATATATACTGAATTTGATGGAAGACTTTGGCTGATTTTTATGGGCATTGAGCTTGCGTTGTCAGTTTTTGTTACATGTCTGAGTCTGTGTGCCTATACCAGTACTGTGAAATATGTTTTCCTACCCCCCATTTGCAGTTGGTATTGGAGGCACTCTGCCTGGGCTTATTATTTCTTGGGCAAAATGCTAAATGTTATTCCAAGTTCCCTTCTTCCATACAAATCAGTCATCTTCTAGTACTTGGTATAGTCTCTTCTTAAGTCTTGCTTGAAATAACAGGAAAGAAAGGGAAGAAAGAGGCAAGGAATGGTAGGATTTCTGCTGGGAGGCAAGCATCTTTTAGCACCAGTGCTACACTCAACCTCTAAACACCCTGACAGATCTGACTGTCAGGATAGGAACTATATGCAAGGAATTGTCACCAGTGTGAGGTTTACAATGTGGATTGTCAGCACATACAGGTATTCTCATGGGTTTAAGGGTGATCCTACTTATTAGTTCTGATACAGCCTCACTGCAGAATTGTTCTTCATACTGTTTCTAAACCTTATACACAAATTCTAAACCCGAAGCATCAAAAAAAGCAACAACAATAAATCAGAAAACATTTGAAAGGTCTACTATTCTTAAGTGTCAGGTGATCCAGAAATCATAGCTCTCCTAGGTTCCCAGCATCAGAACCAGGTTGGTGTTTCAGTGGGTGTTTAGATTAAGCTCCCTGTTCTTATTCGTTACCAACCTTCTGCCAGACATGTTTTTCAGTCTATCCAGAGGTGTAGGTAGAGTAAGTTAGGGACACATCTTTTGTCCTGCATCCTGAGAGACTGCTTCTACCCGACTCCCTGGAATACCCAAAGTGAGGAAAATGCCTCTATGTACCTGTTCCCAGTGACAGGACGAGGGGCAATGGGCACAAGTGAGAACATAGGGAGTTCCGTTCAAATACACGGAAAAACTTCTTTATGGTGAGGGTGACAGAGCACTGGCACAGGCTGCCCAGGGAGGTTGTGGAGTCCCCTTCCCTGGAGATTTTCAAGACCTGCCTGGATGCAGTCCTGAGTAATGTGCTCTGGGCAGTCCTGCTTTGGCAGGGGAGTTGGACTAGATGATCTCTAGAGGTCCCTTCCAACTCTGAAAATTCTGTGATTCTGTTTTTTCGAGGCCAGATAGTTTACTGTAGAATTTTTGGAATTAACATAGTGATAAATAAAAAGAGAAAGCCATTGCACCTTCATCAACTGTACTCTCACTACCCAGTGAAGAATTATCTGCTCCCAGTAACTTAATGTGAAACCTGTGGAAAAGCAATTCATTATGTGAAGATGCAAGTGATCAAATCTGCAAGAATAACAAACTGCATATACCAATTAAGAACCCAAGCCATCTGGCCTTTCAGCAAGACTTGCTGTATCTCCACTTGGTGCGATAAATTAAAAAGCTGTTTCTACGTGCATACTCAGGCCAAATGTATTTTCTTCAAAAATATCTGCTGTCTTAGCCACTCATTAGGTCAATCAGGAATTTTTTATCTTGTTTTGGTTGCTGTTCTGTATCCTCCACATTCTCAGTTGACATCACCTCGTGCTCACGTAGATTATGATGTGAAATTCAGTGCTTTCTTTTCACAGTAGAAACTGTCTCTACCCTTCTGTAGCGAGGAGTCATAGTCCTTGAGTTTCACAATTACATAGAAAGAATTTCCCAGAACTGGCACTCTGATGATTAAACTAAATTCTCCCTGAATAGTTATTCACAGCTTCAGTTTTCTTCAGCAGTTGAAACCTTTGGACATATAATGAAGCTGTATCCACCTCACTACTGCATGGAACCTCCAACCCCAACCTAGGCATCTGTACGCTTTCTACGAGGGACTTGCCTGAAGTAACCAGTAAAAGATGATAAGGTAGAATTGGGACTTGAGCAGCCAAGTGTGACTTGGAGTGGGACGCCTCCTTTCCCTCAGTATTGGTAGCCAGGATGTTTCTCCTTGAGTTACAGATCCAAGTCTTTCTTACACAAAACATAATGTCAAGCTAGCACCCATTAATCCTGTAGTTAGAGAAACCATCTTGCTGTGTTCAGAGAAAGAATTTGAATTTGGCTTTCCAGTAAGAGTGCTGTCATCACCTGCTGATAGACCAGTGTGCACCAGGCTCTCCTCTTGAAGTGCTTTGCTTCTGTGTAGATAGTTAAGTATCCAGCAGACCAGAGAGAGGAAGAGAGAAAGTAACTCTTATGTGGTAGCTAAGTGCTGATGTGGGTGAATCAAATTTGTGTCTTGATGAATCTCCAGTTGTTTCTGTAAAGAAGAATGGTTTCATTGGTTTTGAGTTGTATATTAGCCTGATGATTTCTGACACACTTTCTCTGGATTGAGACCCCTGGCCCAAAAGGAATTTTTAGCCATATCTTGAGACGTATGTTTTCAGCAAGTGCTGTAATGCCTGAGCTGTAAGTGAGGAAACGAGCAACTTTTCCTAGCTCTGTGTGAGTGTGGGAGAGACTGATGGCAATGGAGCACCAAAAGTGGTGAATCACAGCTAGCTTTTAATATTCTTCACCCAGGAGCAATAACTACTCAAAGGACAGCTAAGCTTGTATATCCACAGCCAAAAAGCAGCTGTCACAGCAGACTTAGGTCACAGATTTCAGGATACAGTAGATCTAAAATCCCAGCCCAGAACACGCTGATAAGACTGCAGAGCCCAAATTACTTCTCCCATTTCCATCAGCAATGGAGTACTGATTCCTCTAGTGAGATCATCCCAGAACTCCCATTCCCTGAGGCTTGCAGTGGGGCATTTTGCGGTTCTTTGCTATGCAAAAATATTAGCCTGTGGGTCAGGAGATGAGGAAAGCTGGTTACCCTGTGAGAGTGTGGACACCAGATTATGCCCTGCTGATGTCCATTGACCTTTCTCTTTTCATTGTGAATTCTGCCTGAACTTCAGGAGCAGGGCAGCTTAACGCATTTGGAGGATGACATTCTTGCACCTTGAGAGCAATGTGTTTGCCTTGAGATGTTATAAAATTTGTGCCTCAGGAAATATATCTAAATGTTTTCGGGGCATTGCCTGAAAAGGACTGTTAAGGTTTAAATTTTGAATATTGGTATTTAAAGCGAAAGTTAGTTATTATCTTTTTGTTCATCCATTTCAAAGAGATTTTGTAAATGAGGCTGGAGGTCTGATTTAAAGACTCAGCATGATGCTGTTTTGATCTACTTCAAGTGAGCCCTTAAATAATTTTTAACACATCTCCCAAACCCCCACTACTGTAAATCCTCTTGGGCATACCATCGTTCCATGGAAAGAAATATTTCAGGATTTGGAAATGGATAGAAAGTTGTTAAGCATGATTCCATTGGTTTCTAAAAAAATATTTGGATGCCACCAAATATTTGGGCTTGCCCTGCTAGAAAAGGTTTTGTTCCAAAGCTTCTCTTTCTGTGCCACTACTTCCAAAAATAGTTAACAACATCTACAACAGTTTCCAATTAAAACTGAGATTTGGGACTTGTTGCTCATCCTTAGCAACATTGCACATTCATGGGAGAATGTTAGAATTTTTATCTCTTTCTCCTAGTTAAGTGTACTTGTTGAGGAAAAAAAAAAAAAAAAAAAAAGAGAAGAAATCAGTAATGCTTCAAGGAAACCATGGAAAAAAAGAGGCTGTGGTCATCAGCCAAATAGTTTACCAAGGCATGTCAATCCAGTCTTTAAAATTTTCAGCTTTAAACTTGGCTAGATTGTATCTCTATGATACACATACCACTCCTTTTCCCTTGCTCTCTTCATCTTCATAACACCAATAGTCAACCTATTATTATGCCTCTGAAAGTAATATGCATGTAAATAGTAACTGTATGAGTAGTTCAGGGGGCATAATTAGTCACTGTTTTCTGGTGCTTGGATGTGACAGCAACTCGGACTGTTTTTGTGATATTTAACAAATGGCTTAGTTTCCTTGTATGACGTGCCTAATTGCCTTACCACAACTCCTGACATGCTGCAGGTCATGAGTTAGTTAACAGTATTAAGGGCAGGTATCTCCATTATGGAAGGTTGGAGTCAAGTGGAGACTCTGAGGCTAGTTGCATGTAGGTTTCAACTGAAATACCCATCTGTGCCCTTGGTTTCCTTCAAAACATTTTTTCTTTTCTAAATCTCCTTCTCCCCATCTCCCACCAGCATGAGATTAGAAGATGGAGATATATTATGTGCCAGTGAACCATCTGCTTATTTTTCTTTCAAGAGCCTCTTCAGCACTGACTGGTCTGTTCACCTAAATTGATCCATAACCTTTACATGGAGTAGCTTATCTGAAACTGTTTTCTGTAATAAAATATATTTTCTATTACACTATAGTCATCTTTCACAGCATTTCTTCTTAACTTACAGAAGATGCTTCTACATTGCTTGAACATGACCCAAAGCATGTGGGATGCTAGAAATATCAAAATCTCCATTTTAAATCATACTCACTGATGTAAGTGTGGTAGGATTGTTGTCTGTGTGTTTCCAACACTTGTGAGAAACCCGTAAGCCTTGTTTGACTGTCATTATTGTACAACTTTGATTGTGCTGCATATGCGAAAGGAATGTATTTGACAGAGGTATATAGGAATACATGTTGTCATCAAATCTCAAATTTTATTCTGAGCAACGTCAGTGGAAAAATGGAATAAATAACAGAGAATATTTGCCTTGAAACCAAAATCTTCCTACTTAAGAAGCATCGTTTTGAAAGGAATGCTCTGAGAGCCGAGTTCTTAGAAAAATCTTGAAACAAACACAGTGAGAAAATGTTGGCAGCTGCTAGATAATTAGAAGTGTATACTGGAATATAGTCACTATAAGTAACTTATACCTCTAAAGGTAAGAGGGGAGTTTTTAAAAAGATAGTAAATTATTTCTTATGGAGGCTTGCATTACAAATAAGAAACCTGAACTTGTCCCTGTTGAAGCCAATGGCAGAGCTCCCACTGGCAGCTGTGAGAGCAGCTTTGAGACTGCGAGCTGTTACAACTCTATGAAATTCCTCATATCTACACTGTAAAATGTACTGCTGATATATTAAGTCAGGTAGAAATTTCCTCAGAGTTTATATATATATATACATATATTTTATTTATGCTGTACATCCCAAGATAATGAAAAGTGAAAAAGATTTAGTTCTTCTGCAGATAAATTACAGTCAACCATGGATCTGTAGATAAAGTGCAGAGTTCCAGACACTTCAGAAGTCAGTTTTGGCTTATGAAATGCGAACTCAAATCTATCCCTGTTGCCTGCTCAGGAAAGCTAGACCTGAGGGTAGATGGGAGAAAACAGTAGGTGTCCGGTCACAAGTGGTGTCCCCCAGGGCTCGGTGCTGGGGCCAGTTCTGTTTGATATCTTTATCAATGATCTGGATGAGGGGATTGAATGCACCCTCAGTACGTTTGCAGATGACACTAAGCTAGGTGGGCGTGTTGATCTGCTTGAGGGTAGGATGGCTCTGCAGAGGGATCTGGACAGGCTGGATCAATGGGCCAAGGCCAATGGCATGAGGTTCAACAAGGCCAAGTGTCGGGTCCTGCACTTGGGTCACAACAACCCCATGCAGTGTTACAGGCTTGGGGAAGAGTGGCTGGAAAGCTGCCCAGCAGAAAAGGAGCTGGGGGTGTTGGTCGACAGCCAACTGAATATGAGCCAGCAGTGTTCTCAGGTGGCCAAGGTGGCCAACAGCATCCTGGCCTCTATCAGGAATAGTGTGGTGAGCCGGACTAGGGAAGTGATCATCCCCCTGTACTCAGCCCTGGTGAGACCCCACCTCAAGTACTGCGTTCAGTTTTGGGCCCCTCACCACAAGAAGGACATTGAGGTGTTGGAGCGTGTCCAGAGAAGAGCTACAAAGCTGGTGAGGGATCTGGAGGACAAGTCCTGTGAGGAACGACTGAGGGAACTGGGATTGTTTAGCCTAGAGAAGAGGAGGCTGAGGGGAGACCTTATCACTCTCTACAACTACCTGAAAGGATGTTGTAGAGAGGTGGGGGCTGACCTCTTCTCCCTGGTGACAGTGATAGGACGAGAGGAAATGGGTTTAAGTTATGTCAGGGGAGGTTTAGATTGGATATTAGGAAAATTTTTTTCATTGAAAGCGTTATTAAATAAGGAATAGGCTGCCCAGGGAGGTGGTGGATTCTCCCTCCCTGGAGGTGTTTAAAAAAGGGTAGATGTGGTACTTGAGGACATGGTTTAGAAGTGGTTTTGTCAGGGTAGATTAATGGTTGGACTTGATGATCTTAAAGGTCCCTCCCAACCTCAGCGATTCTATCATTCTATGATTCTATAAAAAGGCAAACAAGGCTTGACAGGCTCTGACAGCACAAGGTTAAAATGACAAGGATACTTATGCTAATGAGTCTGTCACTACACATATTCTGCTTCTGTTTTCTGTTAGATTCTGTATTTACCCTTATGGCAGCCTAAAATGTTGAGAGGGAAGGTAAGAGGAGATTGGTATAATTTTCCCAAACCAAAACCATATGTGAGCATTTCTGTCACCCAAATAGTTTCACACTCTGGAAGAGGTTGCTATGTTTGCCATGCTGGACCCCATGTTTCCCAACCTTCCACCAAGCTCTGAGCATAGAGATAGATAGTCAGTGCACACCACCAACAACAAAGGTGGATCCATCCGTATATGGTATTATAAGTGGCACTGCCTTCCTTGTAATATTGACAGCATTGCCTGAAAAGAGAGTTTTTGATTTCACCGTCTTCTGTGATAAGATCCTGTCATGTCATTCTTAGAGACCGCTTGTACTGCAGTGAACTGTTTGGGTGATACATGCACAAAACATCAAAATCTGGATTTGTCTGATGTTTTGTAGGCAAGCACATGCATCTTTAAGTTTCTTTGCTGTCATGTATTTGTCCAGCAGAAGTTTTCAGTTAGAGCATTATCTGCACATCTGAAAAACAGAGATTAAAGAAAGAGATGGGAGGTGTTTTGTTATTTGTATGCAGGGCCCCATCTTTATCTGTTTAAATAAATAAATAAATGAATCGTGTTTTGATCTTTGAAAGCAGGTGGCTTATTTACATTCAACAACCTGAATTACTCTGAGGGGGTTTTAAAATGTTGACAGAGCTATTGATAAAATAGGCAGCCTTCACTGAGAAAAGGTAATTGAAGCAGGAATAAGCAGGCCTGTTCAGGCTGCTGCTTTTGTAATTCAAGCTCTCTGCCTTGGCTCAATGATTTCATCAAAAATAAGTCATCAAGGGAGAGTCCCATGTTGTGCTTTGTTTGTTCAGGAACCAGGTGCGGCACATGTTCGTAATTTTAAAGTGCTGATATTCTGCAATTTCTGCAGCGTAGGTGAAATCTGCCGCAAAACAGACCTCACTGTCCAACTCATTTTTCTTTCTGCTAGTCAGTAAGGTGTCTTTCTACTCAGCTAGAGTTCTCTAAAAGAGCTGACTCTCTAAAGACACATCACACAGAACAAATTAGTAAATTAACATTCCAGTTTTGCTGGATATAGATATTCATGGCTTTTGTATTCATTTTCTCTTCCCTTATTAAACATGGGTGAGCTATCATGTCGAGTCAGTGAAAATGGCTTTTTTGTGGAAAATTGAATGATTAGCCTCTGACATTTTAGTGATAAATAATCAAATGGTCATCAATAGCAATCAATAGTGATAAATAATCAAATATTCTCAGTTTTTAATTTTCTGCACCTTATAAATAGTATTGACAAAGCTGGCACCTGTCTTCAGCTGACACAAAATAAATATTGGCTCTTGAAGTCAAATAGTTCATTTCCGGCAAGTAGTCAGTTAGGAGTCCCACCACAATAATGTATAACACATATTTATGGAGTTATTGCCAAGAATAATTTCTTCTTGTTTATAGTATACATCTTTATAATTAAAAAGCACACAGAGTTGTTCAGTCATTAATTGCTTTCTTCTAGACTAGAAATTATTAAACAAGGAAAAGGAAGGCTTCACAGCACCAGGTGTAACGGGTGTGCAAGACAGGAGGTGGGAGGTAGCATATGAGACAGCCCTGTAGTAAAGCCAAAGTGCAGTGGCTGCTAGTCAGCAATGGGCTGTCAGCATCCTTTGGGAGCCACGTCCGCCTCTAATGCTCCTCAGTAGCATGAGATGTCCTCAGCGTGGGATGGATAGGGTCAGGAATGAGGAAACCAGAGCAAAGCTGTTTACCAAGGTCAGCCACACATTACTTGCAATGCTTTTCACAGCAATTTTCCTACCTCTGAAGCGGAGAAAAGGAAAAGTGCTACTTTTATCTTAAATGACACCTTTAAGAGCAAAAGAGAAAACATCAACCTTTACTACTAAGTATTGCTATGAGTTACTAAGTTTGACTTCTAAAAAAATCTAAGCGTACGGTACATTGTAAATTGTAAAAAAGGTAAAGTGCCTGCTTTTACCTTGTGAATGTTTATTTATACTGGTGTTTGAGATTCTCTGAATGAAAGTAGCTTGTGAGAGAAGCACAATTGGGTGAGCTTCTTTTTAATATTTACCGTCACCAGGATATCATAGAAATAGTTTTGCTGAGGATGCTAGCACCTTCCACTGGCTGCAGGGTTTAGAAAAATATCAGAGAAGCAATAGTGAAAAGAGGATTCCGGGTCCTCAGCATTTTGCTGATTTACTGTGAGGCATGCCAGTTTAAGGGTTTAGCATTTCTAGGAATGTACAAGAACAGTCTGCCTAATTCCACAGTAAATCACCTTATGTGTGGGGTACCAGGTATCTTTATCTCTATCCTTATGATGGTCTCACTATGTACCAGTCTGACATACTTTTAAACTAAACACTTTCTTTCACTTACACTTTGCCAAAACATCTCCTGATTTTTTTTGTTTCCTTTCCTATTTTACTCACAAATGCAGACATATAACCTCAATATATGCCCTGTGCTAAGAACAGTATTACAACACACTAGGGAGCATTTAAAATTAATTAGGAAGTAAACATGTATTTTAAATCATCTAAGAAGGATCACTTTAAGTGAGTAAGGGTAAGTATATCTTCTACTATAAATACTGTACTAAGTATTTGCCCAGAGAAGTTGTTGAGGCCCTATCCCTGGAGGTGTTCAAGGCCAGGCTGGACGTGGTCTTGGGCAACCTGGTCTAGTGGGAGGTGTCCCTGCCTGTGGCATGGGGGTTGGAACTTGATGATCTTCAAGGTCCTTTCCAACCTAAACCATTCTATGATTCTAAGTATATGTTCTATTATAACTACTTCTATAACTATTTCTAGGAAGGTTGTATAATCATTAATCACAGAGAAGTAAGCACAAATTCTATCAGGCTACCAAAGTGTGTACAATTAATGATCCACAAAAATTTTGCAAAATGGGGAGCTAAAGGACAAGTGGTCTGAAGCCTGTATTTTCATGCTCACTGTTCCTGCTCAGTGTCTATTGGGAAGGATGGTAGTTGCAGGTGCTCAGTGAAGCCAAGCTATGCCCTAAATATTTACTTAGATATTGTGGGAATCTTTAGCTTTTTTGAATGTCAGACCCTAGAAAGCTTAAAATTTTAATGAGGATTTTCAGTCAGCTAAAATATCTGCTGATCAACTACAGTCCCATTACCCTAGCAGTTAAGATATCTGACTCCTTCAAGATATCTAAGTATTCAAATCTTTTAATAGATTTATCACAAGTGTGTCCATGGGCAAGAAAAATCCTTTTTATGGCTCTTTGTAAGTGGAGGAGCTGAAGTGCAGAGACAAAAGGCCCAATCTTTGAGATTGCTGAGATGTTGAATGTGTGTGAAGAGATGAGACTAAGGTCTTCCGAGCTTCAGGCAAGCACTGAATTTCCTTGCCTGTTCCTTAAGCAGATCTTCTTAGAGTACTGCCAGTATTTTCATCAACACTTTTGCTATACATAAAGGGGAAAGTGCCATTAAGCCTTTTATTGCTGTTTTCATGTATATCTATTTGTAAAAAATATTCTTTGTTTCCTTAGTAATTCACTCTATTGAACCTGTGCAGATTACACAGGTTTGTAGCCTGTAACTGGTAAGGAGTTGAAATATTTTTGAGTACATCATATTGCTACAGGGTTTTGTGATTTCCATTATGAATGATGAGTATGACCATGCAGAATCTTGTTTTCAAATCAGTCTGTTTATACCTGTATCATCCACAAACTTTAATTTCCATGCCCTAGAGGACTATTTCCATTTTCCTGCTGGGATTCAGATGGAGTCCAAGCCCTCTCTGCCTCTGTTGACCAGGAGTAATTAGCTTTCAGCTCTGTGCTTTAACAAGGCAAGGTGTTAGGAAGAAACTTTGAACTGCTATGGTCTTTTGATATTTTACTTTATGGGTGAAATTAAAGTTCTATACAAACAAAGTAGATGGTCAGAATTGATGTTTTTCCCTTCTTGAGTGAAATATAGTAGTTGGGTCTTCACCACAACTGTTAGAAGTTTCTTATATAAAGATGAAAGTCTGACCTTGCATTGTTGTGCTGTTAAATCACTGCCACACGAACATGCATCCAGAAAGCATCATGTCAGTACTATTGCATTTGTTAAAACCAAAAGTGGTTGGCCAAAGCATAGGATAATACACAAGCTGATGGAGGCTAAAGCTAAACATGCATTTGGTTTTGTAGGATGAAGTAAAGAATGTCTCAACTCTTTCTATCTTCTTGAACTCTAATTAATGTATTAGTCTTTATTATGATAACTACTATAGTTGTAGGCAAGTGAGTTAATCAAGTTCAGTCTGGCTTCATCCCAAACTCTTGACCTTGCTCTGCTCCCTGTCTGTGAACAAATATGAGCTGAGGAAAGGAAGAACCAAGCCAGAAAATTATTCAGACATTATACTGATAGTCATAGACAAAGATTGTGGTCATGCACCACACTCAGGACAAAGCTGTCCTCGGAGGTATCAAATCTACATTGACTGTTTTAATCTAACTGGTAGAACCGTTCCCCAGCCTCCAGTAATCTGCACTGTAACCATGATGTGCTCTGTATGATAGCCTGATGGTATTGAAGCATTAATTGCCCAGTGCTATTTTAACTACAAGAGACATGGGGCACTGTTTATTCCTGTATAAAAATATTTCTGTTCTTAGGTCCCTGTTTCATGACCTTTTTCTTACCTTTTGGATTGTTTGCTCCTCCTAGTATTACTTAAGCAATTTTTCTACTTAGAAAGAAAGCAAGCTAAAAAAGGAAGTATTTCTGCTGTTGTCAAGATTTTTTTCTTTGTATTTAGGGCTTTCAGCATGACATAAGCAATCCAGGAGTTTCCTGGAATGCATCCATGATAACTTCCTTCTCCAAGTGATAGAGGAGCCAATGAGGAGAGGTACCATGCTGGATCTTGTTCTCACCAACAAGGAGGGGCTGGTGGGGAATGTGAAGCTCAAGGGCAGCCTTAGCTGCAGTGACGTTGAGATGGTGGACTTCGAGATCCTTAGGGCAGCAAGGAGGGCACATAGTAAGCTTGCTACTCTGGGCTTCAGGAGAGAAGACTTTGGCCTCTTCAGGGACCTGCTTGGCAGAGTACCATGGGATAAAGCCCTGCAGGGAAGAGGGGCCCAAGAAAGCTGGCTAATATTCCAGGATCACCTCCTCCAAGCTCAGGAGCGATGCGTCCCAAGAAAGTGGAAGTCAGGCAAAAACATCAGGAGGAGAGCATGGATGAACAAGGAGCTCCTGGACAAATTCAAACTCAAAAAGGAAGCCTACAGAGGGTGGAAGCGTGGACAGGTAGCCTGGGAGGTATACAGAGAAATTGTCTGAGCAACCAGGGATCAGGTTAGGAAAGCTAAAGCCCAGACAGAGTTAAATCTTGCAAGGGACATCAAGGGCAAGAAGAAAAGCTTCTATAGGTGTGTAGGTGACAAAAGAAAGACTACAGAAAATATGGGGCCTCTCCAGAAGGAAACAGGAGACCTGGTTACCCAGGATATGGGCAAGGCTGAGGTACTCAACTTTTTTGGCTCAGTGTTCACCAGCAAGTGCTCTAGCCACACCACATGAGCTGCAGAAGGCAAAGGCGGGGACTGGGAGAATGAACTGCCCACTATAGGAGAAGAACAGGTTCAAAATCATCTGAGGAACTGGAAGGTGCACAAGTCTATGGGACCTGATGAGATTCATCCACTGGTCCTGAGGGAACTCACGGATGAAGTCGCCAAGCCACTATCCATCACATTTGAGAAGCCGTTGCAGTCTGGTTCAAGTTCTCGCTGACTGAAAAAGAGGAAACATAACCTGTGTTTTTAAAAAAGAAGAAAAGGAAGACCCCCAGAACTACAGGCCAGTCAGTCTCACCTCTGTGCCCAACAAGATTATGGAGCAGATCGTCCTGGAAACTATGCTAAGGTACCTGGAAAATTAGGAGGTGGTTGGCATCATCCAACATGGCTTCACTAAGGGCAAATCATGCCTGACAACTTTGGTGGCCTTCCTTCTACGATGGGTTTATAGCATTGGTGGATAAGGCAAGAGCAACTGACATCATCTACCTGGACTTGTGCAAAGCATTTGACAGCATTTCGCGTGACATCATGGTCTCCAAATTGGAGACACATGCATTTGATGGACATACCACTTGGTGGGTAAGGAATTGGCTGGATGGCTGCACTCAAAAAGTTGGGGTCAACAGCTTGATGTCCAAGTGGTGACCAGTGATGAGTGGTATTCATGATGGGTTGGTACTGGGACCGGTGCTATTTAACATCTTTGTTGGCAACATGGATGGTGGGATTCAGTGCACACACAGCAAGTTTGCTGCTCATCTGTGTGGAGCAGTCAACATGCTGGAGGGAAGGGATGCCATCCAGAGGGAGATGGACAGGCTTGAGAGGTGGGCTCATGCAAACCTCATGAAGTTCAACAAGGACAAGTGCAAGGTCCTGCACCTGGGTCAGTGCAACCCCATGCACAAATACAGGCTGGGTGGAGAATGGTTTGAGAGCAGCCCTGAGGAGAAGGACTTGGGGTGTTGGTGGATGAGAAGCTCAACATGAGCTGGCAATGTGTGCTTGCAGTCCAGAAAGTCAACTGCCTCCTGGGCTGCCTCAAAAGAAGCGTGTCCAGCTTCTTTCTTCTTCCTGTCAAAGGAGCTGACTCTCCCCCTCTACTCCACTCTTATGAGACCCCACCTGGGGTACTGCCTCCAGCTCTGGAGCCCTCAGCATAAGAAAGACATGGACCTGTTGGAGTGCGTCCAGAGGAGGGCCACAAAGATGATCAGAGGGCTGGAGCACCTTTCCTTTAAGGACAGGCTGAGAGAGGTGGGGTTGTTCAGCCTGGAGAAGAGAAGGCTCTGGGGTGACCTTCCAGTACTTAAAGGGGGCCTAGAGGAAAGGTGGGGAGGGACACTTTATCAGGGAGTGTAGAAGCAGGACAAGAGGTAATGGTTTTAAACTGAAAGAGGGTAGATTTAGTTGTGATATTAGGAAAAAATTCTTTACCATCAGGGTGGTGAGACACTGGAACAGGTTACTCGGAGAAGTTGTGGATGCCCCATCCCTGGAGATGTTTAAGGCCAGGGCAGATGGGGCTTTGAGCAACCTGGTCTAGTGGAAGGTGTCCCTGCCCATGGTAGGGGGGTTGGAACTAGATGATGTTTAAGGTCTCTTCCAACCCCAACCATTCTATGATTCTGTGATTCTATGTTTCTATGTATAATGATGGGTTAACAAGTGTGACCTCCGTATTCTCTGCTGATACCTTGCCCCTCCTCTGCTGTGACTGAGACATGCTCTCGTGCTGGGCCAGATGAATATCTCTCTGCCAGGAGGACCACCTCACGATGCACTCAGGGGAGAAGCAGAGCTGGTGTCAGGGAAGGAGCATCCCAGGGAAAGACATGACGAAAGATGTGGGGCAGGCAGTTGTACAGGCTGTGGGGCTCTTCAGCAATGTATGGAGATACTTTCAAGTCATTATCAACAAAACATCCTTTTGAGACAGGGAAATATTACGCCCATTTGATAAAGTGAGAGCTTGAGGTGCAGAAGTAAAACTAGACTCTGGAGTTTCACTGAATACTGTCTTCCTTTTCAGAATACTGGCAGAATAGCCCAGTTTTCCAGTATTCCCACTTTAGCACCCCTGTATATCTCCATAAACACTAGTAAGAATTTTTGAACTCTTTTTCTTTCATCTGGGAACAGGACTTCAACTATGCAAAATAAGTGTTACATCTGTTATCAGCTGAACTCACACATTCATGAAAACAAAATATTTTTTCCTTACAGTTCCCTGTAAGTTGAAGTCCCACATAAAATTCTGTTAGAGCTTTACTGTCATTGACCCAAAAGTCTCTAAGACAGTAAAGGAGTTATATCCAGAAATCCTGAAAAGTAACTGACTGTCTTTCTCAGTTTTATGCTGACAGCCTGCCCTTAGCTGACCTTTCTTTCTCTGGTGGTCACTATGGGGATAAGTTGACATGTTTTTACATCTTAAAGAACTGTAGATGGTGGAATGGGAAGCCTGTTCTCTACCATGTCTTGCCCTTCTTGAGGAGGTCATAGCACAGAGTGCAGGCGGTTGAGCTTCCATTGTAGGAATCTCCTGTACTCTGCTGATTTAATTTTTTTTCTTTTTTCTTTTTTCCTTTTTCTTTTTTCTTTTTTCTTTTTCTTTTTCAGAAATGTATTATTCTGCAAACTCTTAGAACAATTAGAACCATGGTAAGTATTGAAAACAATTTTCGTAATGGAAATTGTTTAATATATTCTACTTGTTAAATCAACTCCTTCTCCAGCTTTACTCACATGTGCCCACATGGAGAACTGAAACATCTTTTAATCATTTTTATAATGTGTTCATCAACACGAAGTTTGTGAGACAGTAATATTGAAATCTAAAGGTTATGTGACTTTTAATGTGTTCACTTCTGTTTAAGGTTGGTTACAAATCATATTCAGAGAGGAAACAAAATAGCGTATGAAAATATCTGAATCTAGAAATTATTTTTTTGGCTAGTATGTTTGTTTGGTTTCTTTGGTAGTTATTTTTGTGCTTTGTTTTTCTCATAAAGTTCATTGCAAAGCATGTGGATCTGAACACAACATATAAGCCTAGGATTTTAGTAACAGATGAGTTAATCTGCAATTCTATAGGCTGCCCGTTAAATATTATTTAAGTCAACTGATGTGTGCTGGAATGTATTTCATACCAGTCAGCATTCCAGCCTCTAGTAAATGAAGATGAGCTAATGAACAAATTGCACATACAAACACACATGGTGTGTTGTGTACAGCAAAAGCAGGGAGTAATATAGTAATATTAGAGCAGAATGACAATTATTCTTGGCAATCCCAAGCACAAATACAGGCTTGGTGGGGAATGGCTGGAGAGTAGCCCTGAGGAGAAGGACCTGGGTGTGCTGATTGATGAGAAGCTCAACATGAGCCAGCAATGTGCAATCGCAGCCCAGAAGGCCAACTGTATCCTGAGCTGCATCAGAAGTGTGGCCAGCAGGTCAAAGGAGGTGATTCTGCCCCTCTACTCCACTCTCGTGAGACCCCACCTGGAGTACTGCATCCAGCTCTGGAGTCCCCAACATAAGAAGGACATGGACCTGTTGGAGCGCGTCCAGAGGAGGGCCATGAGGATGATCCAAGGGCTGAAGCACTTCTCCTATGAGGAGAGGCTGAGAGAGTTGGGGCTGTTCAGCCTGGAGAAGAGAAGGCTCCAGGGAGATACTATTGCAGCCTTCCAGTACCTAAAGGGGGCCTACAGGAGAGCTGGGGAAGGACTTTTTACTAGGGCATGAAGTGATAGGACGAGGGAGAATGGCTTTAAACTGGAAGAGGACAGGTTTAGATTAAACATTAGGAAGTAATTTTTCATTCTGAGGGTGGTAAGTCACTGGAACAGGTTGCCCAGAGAAGTTGTTGAGGCCCCATCCCTGGAGGTGTTCAAGGCCAGGCTGGACGTGGCCTTGGGCAACCTGGTCTAGTGAGAGGTGTCCCTACCCATGGCAGGGGGGTTGGAACTCGATGATCTTCAAGATCCCTTCCAATCCAAACCATTCTATGGTTCTATGATCCTATGATTTATATTTGCAGAATGTGGAATGATACCTTGTATACATGGTATTAGATTTAAAATTATCACCTTTGAAGTACAAAATAAGAGCCATCAGAAAGCAGATAAATTACACCTTGCAGGGGGCATGTGTGGAGGAAGGGGATATTTTTAGGTTGCCAATCACATGGTATAAACTGTTATTGTGGGAAATGAGCCCCAGCAGTTTTAAGGGTCTTGCTGCTCGTTCTGATATTGTGTGCTAAGCATCCTGACAGTTAGTTGGTTGTGGATTATGTTGCTCACCACAGGTAATGATTATCTAAAGCTATAAAACCTGCAGTACATCAGAAGGCTCTAAAATGCTTTCTGCAATGGACACCTGAAGGAACTGCCTGTTATTAAAAGAGAACTTTAGTCTGACTAACGCTCAAAAAAACCTAAAGCCTTGCAAAAACATGCATAGGAAATATGTACCACAGTGACATTCTGTATCTTATTCCTTCCATTTATTTGCAGCTGCTAATCTTTTAAAAATTGTGTTTTGGTAAAGTCTGCATACACGTCCTGAAGCTCAGAACTGGGGGAACTTCAATAAAATAAAAATAACCTGCATTTTTTTCCATTCTCAGGAACTCTTATTGAATTATATTTGTATATGAACCTTCTACTGGCAGTTCCAATTTGTTTATGAGGCTGACTTTAAAAAGAACAGATGCTGCACATTCAGGTGCAGTCATTTCAGGCCAGCTCTTTTAGGACCCACAAGCGAACACCCAATATTCAGAAATTAGACAGGCAAACCTCAGTTTTGTGCATGTGGATATATGGAAATACTCGTTACTAGGTATCTGAGAGCATACTTGGTAAATGATAGCTTGCCAAGCGTATTACCTGCTTTACATTTTGTGGCAGTAGAATGAACATAAAATGTTTTATGGACTGTACTGTACATGGTTAGGAGCCCATGTGTTCTGAATGAAGTGCAAACCTGTTTGGCAAACTTGAGCCTTAGCCAGTTGAAAGTTCGTTGGACATTTCTAATAATGTTTTTGGTTTTTTTCTTTCTTCCCTATTCTGTACATTTATGACACTCCAAAGGTGTACCTTTTCAGTGCCCAGACATTTTAGTCCAATTTGAAAGCTTCTTAAAGTGCTCTCTCCACTGTCCTCACTGCTATGAGGACTGCAGTGCCAAGTCACTGTTTTTGCTGTGGCTGGAGCCTCACAAAACTTATGGTTTGTGTTCTGAGTCTAAAATATACAGTTGAAATACAAGAAGACTTCCAAGCAAGGTAAGAGGATTGTTATGATGTCTGTTGCCAGTGTGTCTGCTGTCTGTGCAGGAGAAAATGTTCCAGTCAACAAATGTGGTCTGAACTGGGAAGATCGGTTCAGCTGTGTCAACTCTTGGTGAAAGAAATGCAGTGGAGTTTCCAGCTAAAGTCAGATCTAACCTAGCCTTTCTTTGAGAAGAAAGGCCTTCAGAGGGTGATGGACAGATATAGGAGCCAGTCAAGACTAAAAAGAACAATGCAAAGCCAAAGAGACTATATTTAGCCACCTGCCATGCAATCCTGAATGTATATAGTCATACTAGTGTACGTAGCTGTGCAGAAAAGGTTATGACAGACTCTCCAGTAAATTAAAATGCTTTGAGGGAAGAGAGAGAGAGAGTGAGCAAGCTATCTTTCTGCCTGTCAGGCTTCAGTACACCTTGCATGACTGACTTCATATGCTGGAAAAAACAGAATGAAATCAGACTTCCAAGTGTATTTGCAATTGCAATGTTCATACAAAAGGCTCGGCTCAGCTGTATACCAGTGAGGGAGTCCTCAGTACTATTTTGTGTTGATCACAGATGCAGTTTGCCCGCCTTGATGATTCAGAGAGACATTGATTTTTATGTTTTTGGGTTTTTTTTTATCAATTTGATCAGTTTCAGATTTTAATTAGTGTTTAAGAGATGTCTTTTGCTTTTTTATTTGGGATCTTTCTACCTTTTTAAATTGCAGGACAGAATTTTTTTTCCATTACTGCTTGTATTGAAATGAAAAATTAGCTATTGGAAAAGAAGCTAATTTTTCAAGTGCATGCATTTCAAGTGGTCACATTCAGCATCAGAGCTGTGTTACTTTCTGTGCAAACTTGTAAGGCCTTTAGTATGCAGCTCTTACTCAAGTTCACATATTTTTACCACTGATCTGTCAGATCACAACAGAAAGGAATGGTATGTTTAACTATGTAAAGCAGGTCTATTAATTTCTCTTAGGACAAGGCAAAGCGTACCCCAGTAATGTTGCAAAGCATACTCAACTAGCATTTTTGCACTTTCCATTAGTGTGAAATTAGACTTTACTGCCACAAAGGGGTGGTAGAAATAGCCCAGATTTTCACTCTGGTTGTCTGGCTGAAATCTCATAAATTGAATTCAGTTGCCCACCCCAATAATTACTATAAAAGAAAGTCATCTCATCCTTATCTGCTCTTACTGCCACCTTCTTACCCTACACTAGTCAGCTTCCATTCTGTGGGGTTATTTAGCAGCTGGGAAAGGACTGACAAATGCATAAGGATGCAAAAATTATGTTGTAGCCTTTATCACTGAGCTTAAGAATACATGATGCCATGAAGCGCACATGCAGAATTTGGCCCATGAACTCAGATACTGGTAGCTGATAAATGTCAGCAAACAGGCTGATAAATTGTCAGCAATTAAGTGGTAGTCACTAAAAATGTTGGAAGCACTGTGAAATGAAACATTTCTTGGAACGTATAATCTCAGATTGCCAGGTGGTTCAAAGTTAAAAAAAAAAAAAAACTAATAAATTGTTGTCTACTCTGAATTTTGAATTCCATTTCGCCTCATAATGCTTTGCTATTTATCTTTGGACATGAAGAATGTCAAAAGGGCTTATCTGTTGGCTATAGAAATCCATCCACAGAGAATCACTAATAGTCAAAGATAACCACAAGCGTAAAAGGAAGGCAGTAAAGTAAACTGAGAATGTCTCTGCTATCACAAGATGAACTGAACTAGGAAGTCATGAAAGGCTTTTGTTAACCCTCTGCTATACATACTTATATCTGGAATTTAGGAAACTATGAATTCTCTTTATCATATTGTCCTAGTTTGAACAACACAGGATTAATTTCTCTTTCAGTAATATTACTTTTTGGTAAGGTCTCTTCTAATGCTTGGGAAAACTGCATTTTTAGAAGACTCTAGTGTCTGAGTTTGTGAAAATATTTACTTTACAGCCAGCTATGCTGTGCAGGTTTCAAGGTCTCAGTGTTTCTGAGCTAGCCAGGTGCGGGGACAAGGAGGAGCAAGACCCAGGCAATGACCCAAGATGGGCAACAGGATTATTTCATACCATGAACATCACATTCACTATAAATTAGTAAGTTTGCTGAGGAGTTTTTCTCTTCTAAGATGGCTGCAATCCTGGGAACTTCCTGCTCCGGTGCTGGACCTCTGAGGCCTTCCCTTCCTCCTGAAGCTGTAGAACTCGCAGTGTCCAACATCTGCTGTCCACTGCTGGGAGTGCACAGCTTCCTACTGATAGAATTGGCTGAGTACACTTCTCGTATATTTTATATTGGTATCGGGATGTGTATTGGTTCTTTAGTATTATTTATGTTAACTTTTTAGTATTATTCTATTAAATCTGTTTATTGCTCCAAGCAATGTGCACTCGCAGCCCAGAAGGCCAACCGTATCCTGGGCTGCCTCAAAAGAAGTGAGGCTAGCAGGTCGAGGGAGCTAATTCTCCCTCTCTGCTCTGCTCTTGAGAGACCCCACCTGGAGTACTGCATCCAGCTCTGGAGTCCCCAACATAAGAAGGACATGCACCAGTTCCAGAGGAGGGCCACAAGGATGATCCAACGGCTGGTGCACCTTTCCTATGAGGAAATGCTGAGAGAGTCGGGGTTGTTCAGCAGGAGAAGAGAAGACTCTGGGGAGACAATATAGCACCCAAATTAAAACATGTTTGATGGTGCAAATCAAGAGAATTTTTTCCTACATGGGGACTATTCTAGCCAAAGATGTGCACTGTTAAAATGCTCTCAGTGCTACAATTAGTATAGAAAAGGGCTCTTGTTGCTTTAGTTACAAAATCCAAAACCAGTGATGCCAAGGGTATCCAAGGTACCTCTACATTAGTGTTTTAGATTTGCTTGGGTGTTTGTTTGACAAATATCCTGATCATCCTCACCTACCTTGCTTTCTTCCACTTTGCAGATCAGTCTCAGAGCACATGCACTGGCTTTCTTTGAGGTGAAACCTAATACCCTCCAAACACCAACATTCGTTCAGTGAATGGGAGTAGAATACATAAATCCTAAATAACCCTTCCCTCTCCACTCCCAAAACGCGTCTGTGTTGGCGTTGCACTGAGAAGGGTGGTTAGACCTGGAGAAAGATCCAGGGCTCTCTATTATCTGCTGCATTGGGTCACTGAAAAATATAATTTTAATATTATAATGTTATAATTATATAATAATTATTATTATAATAGTTCGCCAGTCACCTTCAGGAAATACATTGCAGTTATCTTATTTTTACCCATGCATAATAGTTGCAAAGTTTTTTGGTCTTCCGCAGTGCCTCCAGGAAGATTCCCCTTCACAGAATCCCCACATATTCAAGCGTCTATATTGTTTTCCTACAGTTTTCATTACCTTGTATCTGAGCACTGGGTGCCTGAATTGTCATCTTTGTGTGCCTTGTTTAAGCACCAAAGCACTAGGATTTTCCAATGGTGGAAGGAACCACTGAGAAGCATTCAGCCTTAAGCTGCAAGGAATTCAGTGTGGGATTCTGTTCATTGAAACGCAGTAGGTTGTAGTAAGAAGTTTTGAGGGAACCCAACAAGAAGTATTTTATTACATGGACAGTTTGGCATTTGAGATTTTAAGAGAGTTCTTGCAAGGTATCATTTGACCTTCACAAAAGTCCTGTCTGCCCCTGCAGGTGTGTTCTGCTGGAAAAGGTTTTCCTCTTTCCACATTGCCCCAAACTTTCTGCCATTGCAGTGAGACTTGAACAGAGGTCAGAGGAGAACTGGTAAGTGGTAGATTTTAGCTCAGTCTCTTAAAATAACTGTGAAATTTTGGCAGCCCAGATGCAGGAGTTGTACACCTGCCCTCTGCTATAGCTTACTGATAGAAGAAATACATAATGATACTTACTTGGCTCTCAAGATACAATACTAATCTTGAAACGTAAGAAAATAGAATTTCCCAAGCTGCTATAGGTAACTCAGTGTGGCTATCCTTTAAAGCAAAAACTGCTATCTCTTTAACAGCTAATTTACAGGAACAGGGGACAGGAATAGTGATTCTGGGTTATAAGAGAATATATATAAGCCGATATGAAGTTTATGTCACATTAGAATGAAGCCTTTTAAGACTGTAATGGTGATGTGTGTAGTGGCTTCTGTATAATCATTTTAAAACAAACATAATTATTTAAGCTGGTTTTGATACAGTGTCAATAGGAGTTTAAGGAGAAACAAAAATTGTATATACAGATAGACAGAGATTTTTCAGTGGAATGACAGTTCTTAATTACAAATCTTTTCAGTTAGTCAATCTGTGAAACTCCTTTTGAGTCGATAGAACTACACTGATTTATGAAGTCATGTATCTTTGATCTTCCCCATCTCCTTAAACAGATATTTTCCTCCTTCCTCTGCATTAATCTTGGCATCTGTATCCTTAAAGCAGCATTTCCTTACTTGCCTTTCTTCACAATCCCTTACCTGTAATCTGTTCCTGTGGTTTATCACTGCAGTGGTTCTCTAATAAAGTTCATTAAGTGACATCTCCTTCGTACTTGAGTAGAAGTTCTCATTGAGGGGCTTTTTCCTTGGAGGTGTTGTGACACAGCTTCAGAGTTTAATTATATTACTCCTTGTCTCCAATTGCCGTGGGAGTGACTACTTGATAATAAAGCACTTGGAAAGTTACCTTAAATCAATACTTTTGCTGTAAGCTGCAACAGTGGCTCACTAATAGACACACGCTAGTGATGAATGCCAAATTATCTCCTTCATGAGTAAGCTACTTGTTTCCCAAAAGGCTTTGATCTCTGATGTGTGTTTAGGCAGGAGGTGTGCACTGCTCTGTCTGGAGAAAGAAACTTTACTCCTCCACCCACCTCTCACTGCAGCACAGGTAGACATTTGGGCCACTAAACTCACAGTTTCCCTGAGAAGTGTCAATATTACACCTAGATAGGAAGTCTGACATGGTGTAAAATTTTTGTAGCACATCAAACAATGTTTCTGTTTGTTTTAGTTCTTTTGGAACATGAGCGATTTTTACTTGTGAACAAAGTACAAACTTGAGACAGAAGCAGAATAGCCATTCTGTGAATTTTCACTGTTTATTGCAAGCCAAAATGTTGAGAGTCCTTATTGCATGTCAAAGTAATCTTTCAACCCCCTGTGTTGCTGAGTATAAAGAACTAAAAATGTTTTTTCAAAATAGGTTGAAATGTATCTGGCTAGCATAGTCATAATCATTGATTAAAAATGAAATAATGTTTCTAGATATGAGTGAGCAAACAGGAGAGTAGATAAAGCAAAAAAGTGAAATGTTATTGCTGCCAAGGTGATACATCTCCATAGAGCCAACAATTTGTGACTTGCACTTGCCCTCTAGGAATATTGCTGGGCCTGAGCTTAACATAAATGGTTTGGGGGATTTTTTTATATCTTTCTACATAACTACAAGAGCTGTAAGAGCTTATGTACTGAGTTGAGGATAAAGGAAACCTTGGCCCTAGCTACCAGAGCTTCACTTGCCTTGAATCCACTGGTTTCAGTTCCCCTTCAACAGACAATTCAACTGACTATCCCAACACACAGCTAACTTGGAAGTAAAATAAATAAATAAATAAATAAATAAATAAATAAATAAATAAATAAATAAATAAAAGAGAGAGAGAGAAGATAAGACGTTGTTGTTGTTGTTTATCGACTTGAATAGTATGAGAACTAAAATATTTGCTAGGATGGGACCACGGGTCCAAGACAGAGGGGCTTGATTGAGAGATGACTGGGGAAGAGAGAAATGGTTGTCTAATTCAATCACTAGACATGAGTAGTACTTTTTGCTTCAGTCTACTCAGAAATCAAAACTTCTGAACAGGAAAATTATCTCAGAACTTCTATGGTTTAAACTTATTTCACCTGCAACTGGACATGTAGTAAATCCCGCTCTTATGATGAAGCAGTTGAACTCACTGACCAAGCAGAAAATTAAGAGTTTAGGCCCTTTTTCCAGTATTAGTTTTTGTGTTATTAGTTTTTAGTTAGTGATCTGGTTTGGTTCATGGACAAATTCAATGAATACCAGATCTGATGCACAGTAAGGAGTATCTATTCCTCTAAAACAGTAGAAAAGTAGAAATAGATATTGTACTATCTAACTTTCTTATACAGGTACAAACTTTGCTTTTTGCTCCTCGTTTCCATACAATGGATGTTTGATAACTGTGCTTTATAAAATTTAGTTTAAGGGCAATACAGGATGTAAGGGGTATAACTCTGTTATAGAAATCTGTGTGGAATAAGCCTGTGGGACCTGCTGTTTGCTCTGATGCAAGCCTAAACTGGCTGTTATAACAATTCTTTTCTATTTCCAGCTGCTATTATTCTATAGTATGAAGAGGTCAAATGCAAAGTAAATCCAGCAACAACTGCAAAATCATAGAATTATAGAATCATAGAATGGTTTAAGTTGGAAGGGACCTTGAAGATCATCGAGTTCCAACCCCCATGCTATAGGCAGGGACACCTCCCACTAGACCAGGTTGCCCAAGGCCACGTCCAGCCTGACCTTGAACACCTGCAGGGATGGGGCCTCCACAACTTCTCTGGGCAACCTGTTCCAGTGCCTCACCACCCTCAAAGTTAAAAATGTCTTCCTAATGTTTAATCTAAACCTGCCCTCTTCCAGTTTAAAGCCATTCCCCCTCGTCCTATCACTACATGCCCTAGTAAAAAGTCCTTCCCCAGCTCTCCTGTAGGCCCCCTTTAGGTACTGGAAGGCCGCAATAAGGTCTCCCAAAATGTGAAATTGATAAAGTGTGTGATAATTTGAGGAATACAAATATTGAAACCATGATTCATTTTTATTTAGGTCATCTTTCTGATCATATCATGTTCTTTTATTTATTTATCGATTTATTCATTCTTTTATTAAACAGAGTAGTGTGGATATAAAATCTCTCCATACAAAAGAAAGGCTCCATACAAAGGAGGCTGAAGATTAGGGTAAGAGTGGGAAGGAGCCGCTAATGCCTGACTGCTTACATGGAAAGTTGTTAATGAAACCAGAACAAACTTTTCAGGATGTCTTAGAAAAGTTCAGAGAGAAAGCTAGGCAAGAGGGAGAGACAGACCATTACTCAGGATCAGTGTAAGATTGCCTTACTATCCAAATGACAGCAAAAAAAGAAATCTGAGCACAGTGCATGGTCTTTCTAGAACATGCTGTAAATGCTCTGTGTCTCATAATGTGAGCCATCTGCCCATCTGAGTAAGCTGAGTCCTTGTAGTTGAAATGGTGAGAAATAAAGAGAGAGAAAGATTGTAATATGTATTGCTTAATTTGTCAAACTTCATAACTGATTTAACTGGACAAAATGCTTGTTTTAGGACTTGTCTCTTTCTTCAGTTTGGAGGAGGATTGATAGAAGCTCCTTGAAGATTATTTACAAGAACTGTTGCGTTGAAAACACCTTATATAGATAAACACAATGCCTATATCGTTTCTCAGTGGACATTTTTTGTACTTAAAATCCTGGTGACTGTTGTCTCCCTCTTTCTCCCACTAGATGTGAACAGAACAAGCTTATTAAGCAGCCAATAAGGTCATTTCTTTGGTTTTTGTAAGTTTTTTTTCAATAACTGAAGATTTTTTTCAGATTAAGGTACTTGTAATAATTGTGTACCTGTGAAGATGTGTCACTGATATGACCAATATAAAGGGTGCTATGGGATTCCTTACTAATTTTTCTCACATGTACGTCTTTTCCCATAACAACATTTTAAAAGATCAATGAAATTAATTCATCTCATATATATGTATTTTCTACTGAGGATGATTGACGTACTTTGAAATACTTGAACTGTGTTATAGCTAATAAGCCCAGCAAAGAAGCCAACTGAGAGCTCCTGTTTCTCCAAACACTGGTAGCTTTTTAGAAGGTGTTTACAGTAATTTTAAGCAGATTAACAGAAAGAAAAGTGTCTGTCTTTCTATCTCTCTTTTTTCTGTTCTTAGGCTATCACAAAATACTTACAAAAGACCCAGCAGAAGCGTAGTAAGCTATATTATATTAAGCCATTATTTTAGAGTGTTCCTGTCCTATATCGCTGAAACCACAGTTAATTCTACCAGACTCCCAAAAGCAAGCTCAAGAATGAGAGAGCCTCAACTGTTTCTATTCATGAGAAACAGACTGATCATTTTGTGAGATAAAAACATTTAGTTGCTCTTATTTCAAAAGGAAATATCTAGCCACAAAAGTTTGGGGTTAAAATGATGGTCGTTTTATTTTCAGAGTAGATTTCTATGTGTAAGAATGCTTGAAAGCACTCACAGTTACTAGATTTCATCCCCCATGCCTTTGCATGGTGAGAGACACATAAATTTAAGCTGAAAAGATAAAACACCTTAAAATATATGAAGAGGCAGCCTTATAAGTTCAACAAAGTTTCCAGAATAAATGCCATTAAACTATGTTAAGGTTAATATTTAACTTCTGGTGCAGTAGCAGCATTTTAAAAAATCTTTCTTTTAAGATAGAAAAGCATCAGTGTACATTTGATATTCCAGTGCTTTTGTTACTACCACACATCATGTCAGTGGTGTGATGGATTGAGCCAGTCTGTGATGAAGAACATTTTATTTCTGTTTTGTTTTTTTTTTTTTAAATGTTGAGGGAATTTAGTGAAAACTTGGTAATGTCAAGGAGAACAAATTTTCCCTTGCAAATCCGATATGTTCAGTAAACAAAAGCTAACAACCTAGTAACTTCTTATATGTGCGCATATCTGACAGCTGTTATCCAACTACAAAATTTTTATTACTGAGGACATATCTCAGCAGAGCTGTACTGACTTGGAAGGAATTTTGCAATGGCTATGTGTCAACTTCACTGCACTGCAAAATGGTTACTCTTAACCTGGATATTTTAATGTTGGAACAAACTGTTAATTTGGTCATGCTGTAGAATATCAGGAGACCAAGGGAAAGGCATGCCAACTTTCCTCATTTCTATGCTGTGAGGCTTGGATGATATCAGACTTGGATGCAACTGATTATTCTGTGCCAGGAATGGTAAGAAATCTGAGAAGGTTAGAGATCTAGACAAGTTCCCCTCTTGCATTTTCCTTTTGCTACTCTTGTAGTAGGATTTCTTGTTTGTCCTAAAGATTCCCCCAGAACTACAATGATGCAGAAGCATCATTCTTCCAGGGAAAAAATGGTGTATAATTTTATTTATTTTGGGAATGCATGTTTCCTTCAGGAAACTGTTCCATCAGAAAGGTGTAAGTGTTTTGTGAGACTTAATGGTGATAAAGGCACACTGAGACAGCCTAGGGAGGTTAAAAATCTCAGATGCTATAATACAAATAGGATGTATTCCATAACCCTTCAACCTTTAGTTTTCAATTGAATTCTATGTTAGGAAACTCAACACAGATGTAGATTCTCAGGCCTTTGCTTTATATGTTCTTATCTCCACAACATCATTTTTTTTAAGACAAACAGTGGAGAAGACAGAGATGAGTTGAATGTGCAGCATTCTTAGATATGTGACCACCATCTTGATTAGTAAGCCTTAACAAAAAGTTGCCTCTGTTTTCTTTTCTCCTCCTCTTTCTGCTGTCCCTTCACTCTTCACTGTACACGCCATGCCCTCAAAAACAAAAAAAAAAAAAAGAAGAAGAAAAAAAAGTATGGTATTAAAGCAGAACTTGCTCACTGAATCTGGTTTCCTGCTAATACATGAATGGTAACAATTTATGTTTTCATTAACTGTTTCTACCTCTTTCTACCATGCATATACACATATGCTTCCCATTTAAAGGCTGGTTGAGAACATCACCTCTCTTAAGGAAAACAACACTTTTCTCTCATTTCCCAACTAAAGCAGTTCATTGCCATTTGTACATTTCAGTTATCTTCATGCTGGCATCACCTGTTAGTTTAAAAAGCTTATTTGCTTCCCTTTTACTCGTCCGGTAACCACTTACAGAGAGTGTTCATGTTGGCAAGCTGGTGTGGCGGATTGACCCTGGCTGGGTGTCAGGTGCCCACCAAAGTGATTCTGTCACTCCCCCTCCTCAATCGGACAGGGGAGAGAAAATATAACTAAAGACTCGTAGGTCAAGATAAGGACAGGGAGAGATCATTCAGCAATTACCACTACGGGCAAAACAGACTCGACTTGGGGAAAATGAATTTAATTTATTACCAATCGAATCATAATGAGAAATAAAAACTAAATCCTAAATCACCTTCCCCCCCACCTTCTTGCCAGGCTCAGCTCTCAGTTTTCTCTAGCTCCTCCCCCTGAGCGGCACAGGGGGATGGGGAATGGTTTTTGTGGTCAGTTCATCACACATTGTCCCTGCCGCTCCTTCCCCCTCAGCAGAAGGGCTCCACACAGTCTCCCCCTGCTCCAGTGTGTCCTCTTTGCATGGGGTGTGGTCTTTCAGGAACAGACTGCACCAGCCTGGAGTCCCCCACAGGGCCACAATTCCTGCCAGGAAACTTGCTCCACTGTGGACTCCTCTCTCCATGGGTCCACAGGTCCTGCCAGAAGCCTGCTCCAGTGCAGGTTCTCCACAGGGTCACAGCCCCCTTCAGGCATCCACCTGCTCCAGCCTGGGGTCCTCCACAAGCTGCAGGTGGATATCTGCTCTACTCCATGGTCTTCACCATAGGCTGCAGGGGAATCTCTGCCACTGTGCCTGGAGAACCTCCTTCTCCTCCTTCTTCACTGACCTTGGAGTCTGCAGAGTTGTTTCTCTCACATATTCTCACTCCTGTCTTCAGCTGCTGTGCCCCCTTCTTAAATATATTATCAGACATGCTAACACAGTTGCCAATGGGCTTGACCTTGGCCAGCAGCGGGTCCATTTTGGAGCCAGCTGGCACTGGCTCTATTGGACATAGGGGAAACTTGTAGCGGCTTCTCACAGAAGCCACCCTGTAGCCCCCCTGCAACCAAAACCTTGCTATACAAACCCAATACAGCTGGAAAAGCTTCCTTCTCCTACCATGGCTTCTCGATTCTTTATCCCATTATTTATGATGGTTTCTTCATAACTTTTCCAGCTTCCACTCTTACATTCTAAATCACCAGAATCCGCAGCTGTTCTAAGCACAAACATTGCACAGCAGAGATTCCTCATTCACTTACAGCCCAGGATTAGTTTACTCAGGCTTATGGTGTGAGCAGAAAAGAAACATCTCTAATAGATTGGGGTTGCTTTTTCTTCGTGTTTCCAAACAGAGCTTTTGCATTTGTTCAGAAGACTTCCTCTTGACTCATTAGCAAGTAACAGCAGTGCAAGAAGGTCTCCTTTTAACAATAAATTCAATTAATTCAGTAAATAAGTATGAAGATAGCAAATGAAAAAGGTGTCACTACAAGGTGACAAAAAGATGACTCTACAAGGGTAAAAAGTGAGCATTTCACTGGGGTCATGTCTCCCTTCCATTATCAGACGTGGTGCAGTGAAGCCACAGGATTCCTGCAGGCAGAGAAAGTGCTCAATTCAGCCAATTGAACTTAACATCAGAGGATTACCTGATCTGAATTTGAACTTTGCAGTGTTTGCCAACAGTCATAAAACTTTTACCTGAACTGTTGTGTTCTCTTAAAAGTTCATCAGCTTTGCAGCTCCAAGAAAGGTAAAAGGATAAGCGCATTTACTTGTCATATCTCAATTGAATAACGCTTTTGCAGTTTGTAGTAAAAGATGGTATAAAGAGTTTGACTTTTCATTTGGATGCCCATTTTCTTTGAAAGTTCAGGGTTCATGTTTTCTGTGACAACTTGCTCTAGCTTTTAGTAGTTAGAAGTGTTCATGAAAAATATCTCTTCAGATTGAAATAATTTTCAGGTCTTCTGTATGTGTATTAGACATGAAAAGAAAATGCTTAAAAGTAAACTTCCTACCTATTCCCGAATAGTATTTTGGGTATCTAAGTGCTTTAAGCATTCAGTTATCACCTACATTTTCTGTAATCAGGAAGTTGGGAGAAGTACATTTATATAAACCAGTATAAGAGGGCTGTTGCTGGGAATCAGAGCTGGTTTCTAGTGCAAGATGATGCAAGCAGTGTAAACTTACAGGACACGATACAAGGAGGCTGGAAATCAATACAGCTGTATATTTGTAGCCAGGAAGCTACTGTTAAAATAAACATCTTTTGTTACAGTTATGTGAAAAAAAGGAAGACGTTTGTTATCATATTGTTTAGACCAGGGCTATCTCTGCAATGCTTAGTCAGGTAAGTGGTGTTTTCTTCAGTGGGTAGTTCTAGTAATTTAAACAGTTAATATGAGTGTTATTTGCAGTATGTGAACTTCAAAGAATTTTACACAGCATGATTAAACAGCTATAGATGACAGATTTTTCTTTGTAGCCTTAACTTCCATTGTAATGCTGTGGCTGAGATTCTTCAGCAAATAAACAGGGGAGTAATGAGATACTTTTTATTAATGAATACAGAATTGAAAATGCGTTGGTTGGAGTAATGTTGCAGTAACCTATAAAATCCCTATGTCAACATTTGAGAAAAATATATTGAGAAGTTGTAACAGATGAAGAAAAGATAGTCATATGATTTGAGGTTTGAAGAAAATACTAGCTTAAGAGGAAAGACTTGAAGAGTACCATCTGGAGAAGATAAAGTGACAGGATTAGATTGCTGCATTCAAGGGTACCATCAAGATAATAGTAACTGGTGCATGAAGTTAAAACAAGGGAGCATTCCTGGATACTTCCAGATCAAGTTTGAGTGAATAGAAGGAGGAAGAAGGTAAAGTGGTACAGCCCTACTATAAAGTGATGGTCCCCAGAAAGGAAGCAGGAATGCTGGGAGATGAGTTTGTTGGAGAAAGGTTTTTAAGCAGACCACTGGATGAGCTAGGCCAGCTTATCTCCATCCCAGCCCTCTTTCCATGGGGAGATGTCATTACCAAAGACCTTTTGGATCTGTCAGGAAAAGAAACCTGAAGCCTTACTAATTCAAAAAGAAATACACCGTATTTCTTTAGCAGTGGTGGTCCTTAAACACAGGAAGAAATGTTGAGCAAAGTGATGGATTCTCTATCATTTCATATATTCAGATGGAGACCGGCTACCTTTCTGAAAGACATGCTTTATTAGCACAAAGGTCCTGGGCTTAGTGTGGTGGCAACAGGATGAAAATTACCTGAGATGAATTCACCAGACAGGGTGAACTATGTAAAAACCTACCAGCTCTGAACAACTAATTCAAGCTATTTCAGCTGGAAGAGCTAGTGCTTCATCATTTAACAGAAGTATTTTGAAGTTTAATTCAATTAGGTCGGTAAGATGTTTGGACACCTTCCTGCGGAAACTACCCCAGAAACAGAAGACGTAATTAGCAGCAGATGACTGTACTAATCGTATGCTCAGGAACACGTCTCAGTGTTTTCTCATAAGGAAAATGCTGCATAAGCATAGTTTGGATGATACGCAAATCAAACGGAAGAATTCTTGCTCATGTCTTCAACAAGATACAGATCTTTATGGAGATTAGAAGCTGCTTAGTGACTTTCATCTCACCTTTTCAACCAATTGTTATTTTTACGTTAGGGGAAGGAGGCACGTTTGTGAACTCATGCTTGAGAGAAAAGTGTGTGAGGGATACAGCACTTATTGTGGTATCATCTGTGCATTTGTTCCCCCTATACTCTGCTTAGGGAAAATGAATCATGGACTGGATTATTTGCAAAGGATATTTTGCATAAAATTATGAAGGACATTTCAGCTTTCAGATAGGATTACCGTCTTTCTCTCATTTTGTGCAGAATATTTACCTTCTTGAGTCATCACTAACCACAGTAGTGTATGACCCTCTGACTTGAGACCACCTTGCCTCTTGCCTCCAGTTTATTTGGGATGAAATCTGTCCCTGTGCTCACACCTACTAGCATACAGGAAAGTAGATTACTTGATGATGTGAATGTCTGGAGATACACCTGCCATCTGACCAAGAAGAGAGAAATACACACACACATTAGTTTCCACCCTCATTCAGTCATTGGTCTTTTTTTTTTTTTTTCTGTTCCTTCCTTTCTACATGTTGCTTAGATGATAAATTATTCAGGCCACCTTTGTGGTGCTTGTGTGTGTCTACAATGGCATAAGTTGGTTTTGATGTTATTTCAGTAAAAAAAAACCAAACTCTTTTCTGCTTCAGAAAAAAAGAAAGGGAAAGGGAAGGGCATGTTCTATGTCCTTTTGCCCTTTCAGTGTGCCAGCTCCATGGCAAACAAATTTATCAATATTCAATTAGGTAAAATATTGTAAGTAAGTGTCTCATTTCATATGTTTTATAAAGATACCTTTGCTGGATGTAGTTTGAGATGGTATAGCACATGCTTGGAAGAAAGAGTTAATTTTTAGCAAGGCTTCTGCTGAGTGCTTTTAAAGACGCCTTCTAGAAAATATATTAGAGGCATGACTACTACTAATATTTCATAGCATGAGGCAAGGCCATTGCCTTGCTTTTCATGGTAACTTCTGTTCTTCGGGGGTGTGTAAATTACAAAGCTGAAAAAGGAAATATAAACTTTAATGAATGCTCTCTCCTGGAGGTTCCAAGAGAGAAATCTGAGTGCAAGAAAAGTGTGTGAGCTAAGGAAAAAAAAAGGGAAGTTATCTGACATTAGCATAGCCTACCTCTGCATTAGATCCCTTTCAAAAGAAAAACTGCAATATACACTACAGCATTAGTGCAGACATCAAAACTGTGGGGAAAGGAGAAGCTGAGTGAGGGAGTTGCTCATTGTAGACATGAAAGTGAGTATATTTTTACTTTAGGAGTATTTAAAAATGCTTGAAACAACTCATCCAGCCAACCACTAGGATGGAGACAGTGTATGAGTCCAGGAAGACAGTTTGTGTGTAGGTCTCAGTCCATATAAATATATATATATAGTCAGTCTATATATATATGCTTTCTCTGAAAACTCAGGCCCCTCCATCCAGCCTGCAGCAGCCCTGGGTGTAGGGGGAGGATTTGGACTTCTAATGTAGGGTGCCTGTCTGAGTTGTTTCAGCAGGGATATAGGAGTGCTTGCTGCCTGTACTGTAATTTACACTTGTCCCTAGTTCTCTTCATGCACCCTCCAAGGCACTGGCTGCATGGATGACAGAAAAGGCAGCTATGAAGCAGTCTTTTGTTGTGTTGCCAACGGCCACTGTGGTACGGCCTTTTGTGGGGGGTGTTTGGATACAAGGGACCATTCCCTTTAGGCATCTGTCCTTGAAAAAAACATATGCTACCCATACGAGCTCCACTTTTTGTTTATCCCTGCTGCACTTGCCTGTAAGAAGGAGGATCAGTCTTCTCTTTTAATAATTTAGGGCAAAGAGCAAACAGAAAGCTCCAAAACTGCAAGAGAAATGTCCTCGGCCTTAAATGGCTGGATAAAAATAGGCCTATAATACAGTGAGGCAGCCACCCGAAATGTGCTTTCTGACGGCCACTTCATCAAACAACCTTTACCACTCCTGACATTGCCTCCCAGCCTCTTGTGAGTGGGTGATGAGGGATCCCTTCCACCTCCTCCTGCAGGCGGCAGTGCCAAGGCCAGCAGCACCCCGCGCAGATGTGCCCTGCCTGTCTACAGTTGATGCCAAACAGCACTATTTGAGTTCCCTCCTGCCCAAAGTATGCTCTCATGATTTTCAATTCCCAGGTTAAATCACCTGAGGATAACCCAGGTAAAGATGCAAGAGAAACAGAAAGCTAATATAGGTTGTTCAAAGCCATGCAGACAGGGCAGAAGCTGTGGGTAGATTCCAAGCCTCCTTACTCATATTCCCATGTCTGCTGCCCCAGACCTTGTTGCTTATGTTTTAAAAAAACACAAATTTCCTTTCAACTCCCCCCTACCCCACACTGCTCCCTCCGTCTCTTCTCCTTTCCCTTCCCTTTTTTCCCCCACCCTTGCTTCTCTCCCAGATCCTGGAAGAAGTCAAACACCTGTATAAGCTGACCCTGCAGCTGACCTGACGTATGAGATATAGAAGAGCATGATCCTATGTGAAGGGGATGCTGTCTGATGTGCTGGCAGTGTGGAGGTCTTTTTCTGTCTTCTGCCAGAGTTCAAATGGATTACCTTGGCCAAAGCAAAGGACCTTTCTGTGACCCAATTTTGCCTCCTAGGGAAGATGATTAATCATAATGCTGGGGATTTTTTTGAAGCTTAATTCAATGACATTCATGCAATACTTTGTGATTAGTGGAAGTAAAGATATGAAAAGAAATGAAACAGTTCTAATGCAGCTGTCTTGTTGGCACAATATTAAAGCAGCTGATTATGAGCACTTAATTGATGGAAATGAGAATTATGATCAGTTAGCACAGAAGCAAATATGTGATCCACAGCCTGATGAGAATGTAACTTCACACTTTTCTTTTCTGAAAAGAATACTGAGCTATGACATCGGCATATTTTTTATGTGTGTTGAAGATTCTTTGATAACTAAATCTTGTATTTCCTCTTTGTTGAACTCTTGCTTTGGAAGAGCTGGTGAGGTTCTGGAATACACGTCCTGCCCCACAGAATGAACTTGAGCTGCAAGTACAATTGCTGGACTCACTAAAGGGTGATGAGAGAGACAGATTGAAACTGCACGTTTGAAGAAGAAACATTGCTCTTGCCTAGATGTTTCAATATGCTTCACACAACCTAACCCCCAGGAGGGAAATCAGTGATCTTTGCAGATGGTGAAATGGTCTCTTCCGCAAAACAGTTTGTTTTAAACAGTTTGTTCTGAAACCTCCTTTGTTTTCATGGTTTCTATCCCCTTCTTTGCTCTCTCTCTCTGCCTGGCTAAGAGTTTTCTAAAGGAGAAATCTCTAGCAGAGAAACACGTCAGTGTGTCAGTCCTGTTTCTGGATATACCCATTGGGTGCTTCAGAGCAACATTTATCACTACATAAACACAGTGCTTTGTATTTTTGCTTACTGGGGTTTTAGCATGACATTGCCTAGTATGGTAAAGATGCAATGACGGTGTGGCAAGAAGTCTGGGAGCTAAATGACACCATTCCACAGCTCCACACAGCTCGCAGACTGGGAGTTTGACATTCCTCCCCTAGGTGAATGCCTGGGAGGAATCAGGGCAGCACTTTGGTTTCCCTCAAACTTTCAGTGAATCACAGGCATCTTTAAAGAGCATAAGAAGTTGTCTTTGAGGATGGCAGGAGGAGATAAAAAGTCAAATAGATATTGTTTCTTTTCACATCATTTTTATCAAGTAGGTTATGGGCAGTGATGCCTGGCGGCTTGGGTCTGCTTGACTAATATACGAAGCGCGAAAGCACTTCATTAGCAAATTTTTCTCATTGGTAGACACCTTCTGCCTCTGTGCCTCTTAACATGCTTTCTACCCTCCTCCATCCCTTTTGTTGCATGAGGCTCTTTTATTGCCCTCCTTTTCTCATGCTTGTCTAAACATTAGGCAATGTTGTAGAGAGGGGGAAAGTGGATGGCCACTGAAATAGTCCCATGCTATACATTTGCTTTTAACTAGTGTTATCCCAGAAAACTTTATAACATCTTCCATTCCACTTGTGTATCATCTGCCAAAGATTTCTGTCAACAAGGTTTGTATGATATCCAGGGGAAGGCATCTAGACACTTGCTGATATTTTATGGCAAATGATACAGAAGAGGAAGGAAAGGGCATTGCCACCAGCTTACAATGATGTTAGTGACTTTTTATCACAGTAAGCTTGAATTAATTTTTAGTCTCAAGTCATCACAGTAAATATTGTATCCGACAGCTGAAAATTCCTGGGATCTTATTTCCATAGTCTTGTCGATGTGTTCACATTCATTTTGTATTAATGCACCCACATCTATTTTCTTCAAACATCTGAAGACCTGCAAGCATCTCCCAATCTAATTTCATGATCATCCCATCTGTCTTGCATTATGTTTCCACTTAACATTGATATGTGAGAAGGGACCTTGCTTACATTCAGTAATTCTTTTTTTAAAGAACATATACATACCTGCAGGTATGTATACTTGAAAACTCTTAAAACAATGCACTGAGGCACTGCTAGCAGATGTAAATCTGGTAAAACCTTGCTGTGAATAGCAATATAGCCTGATACGGGTGAAAAAAAAAAAAAAACAAAAAAAAAACCTACCACCTTGCAGAGGCCTGATACTTTTCTTATTGAGTCTGAAATTTTGCTGTTGTGCTGGAAGTTACAACCCTAATTCTTAGTGAGATGCCGAAGAGTGGAGGCTTTGATACTGTGGTCAGAGATGTGCATTAGGTGACACGCACAGCTCTGAATGTCTTCCATTTTAATTGGCATGTATGACTGTTAAATATGGAGGTGGATTAAATTCCCCTTCCAGAAACAGCAATGATTCAGAGGGAAGTTTCTGAGGGCCAGTATTTCTTGGGCCTTGTTCCAGGTTAGTCCATCTTGCTCAGTGTTCTTTGCTCTAAGCTGTACAAGGACAGCTTAGTACTAACAAAATAATTATGTTTTGACACGCTTAAAGGTGTTTTATGGGGAAAATACACTTGAAAATAATTCAAATCCAGCCTTATCTCTTTAATATCTTGTTTTGCTTTTATTGGTTGGGTATTCACTTAATTTGGTGAACTTCTCATGCGAGTAACAAGAACCTACTGAAAGATGAATGAAGAATACAAAGATGCAACCTAGTTCTATCCTATTTGTTCAGGCTGCTATGTACAAAGAGGTACTAGAAACAAACCAGGCGTGCTTTGTGAACTTGATCAAATGGCACACCTCGGCACAGGGGTAGATAGGAATCTGCCCACTCACTGCAACTGTCCAGTTGTGAGATTGATTTTGTACTTCTTAAAAGGCTGCTGGAAAACCAGAAAGATTTTTTTAAGGCTCAGATGAGCAAACTGGGCTAATTTCAAGTCTAAGAGTTTATTTTCTTCAGAAAGCTGTGCTTCCGTTAGAAATCTGTGGGAGTTGATTCTCCATTCACAGAATATTTTTGGCCTTCTGCTCCTCAAATCTAGGCACAAATAGTGATAAAACAGAGATTCCCAATCTAACTATCAAACACAAAACATCACCACAGGTTAACAAATCTGCCTGTTTTCATTGGCTCTTTAGAACTTGCATTTGAAGTTGATGCATGTGCATAAATCTTGCTAGGAAAACCAGCTTTCAAAAAGCCATCTTATAACTGTTGCTGAAGAAGGACCTTTCTCCATCACCATCAGCCTTTTGCAATTAGCAAATCTGGATCTCTCATAAGAGCACTCTACAGATAAGGAAAACACTTTATGTGTTGCTTCTTTACTGGCAGAGTTGGTATTATGTAAACTTTTGCAGAGTGAAAACATATTGATTAGGTTTATTGAAAAGACGCTGAGCATTTTATTACAGTACATATACATGACTTTTTCCCCTAACCCTTGTTCAGTTGTAAATACGAGTACGTTATTTAGAAGAGGGATTGTCATTTTGTATAGTTCCTAACTACGGTTAGGTATCTATTCTCTGTTTAATAATACTAGTCCCTGAGTACAATTAAAAAAAAGATGATTTAAGTCTGTTATTTCTTGGCCCATGGTCATGGATTTGGGGTGAGGTTTATTCCCTTCTCTCTCTGAAGAGCTCACAGATAGACTGTGATTTTTCTCCATTCATCTTCAGACTTTTTTTTGGTTTTTATGTTTTGTGCTACTTCCTTAGGCCTTTGAGTTTCCTCCTCTCAATTTCTTCATTTTTTCCACATCTTCCTTAAAAATGCATTTTCCCAAATCAGATACTATTCTAGCTGAAATGGGCCAGAGAGGTCTCAGGTGTAAAACTTTTGTTTATAATCCCAGTCTCTGGAAGGAAACGTGATGAAAATATAATAGTGTTAATTCATGTTGGGCTTCCGTTCCATTGTAAACCCTGGCTGTTTTTTTGCAGAACTGCTCCCTAACCTCATCTTGTATTTATATAGCTGAAGATTCACAGTAACCACAACTTACAATAATACAGAGTGAAGAGCTCAAATATTACATAATTTCAATTAAAGTGAACAGTGAACTGTCACAAACTTGGATCTAAACAAGGATATCCGCTGTGTAGATCTATCTTATCTTGCATTGTAAATGTGTCATCTCTCAGTGGCTGAGCAAAGTTTAGTAGGAAATAAAACTTCAGAAATCCTCTATGAGCAGAAACAGTACAGTGTGCATGCAGGGAGGATGGGGGAGGAAGCGGGTTCAGTAGATATTTCAGCAAACTCTCTTTCAGCTCATTATAAGCAAAACTTTAAAGTGCCTTTCGCTAAGCTTCCAGTGTGACCTAAAATTGATATCCCCGTTCTGATGTACTAAGTGATGATTAAGCTATAATGCTGGTGAGATACTTCACATTAAAATTAAAAGTTAGACCAGATGATCGTTCAAGGTCCCAGGCTTTAAACCAACCTGGGCTTTTCCAACCTTCTTGTTGTCCAACTTTCTTCCAACCTTGTTCTATGGTTCTATGTTTTTATGAAAATAGAGAAAAAAGAAAATAATTATTTAAAATTATACTGGTCAGGAAGAAAAAGGGAATAGGGAAGATCAAGATACTCATTGTGCTCTTGAGCCATTTACAACCTTTTTTTTTTTTTAACCTGAAAGTTAACCTGAAAATTGAAAATGGCACATTGGCTGCGCTAAGCAAAGGTACTGGTGTACAGATAAATGCAGAGTGGTTAATGGCTGCATTGTGGCAATGGTTAATGGTATGTGGCTCAGCAGCACATAACTAGAGGCATGTAAGTCAAGCATTGGTTAAGAGGACCCAGACTCTGAAGCCCATCCATTATATAAGTAATAGATATGAGGGCATCTGGCACAAAAGAAATAGGAAGGACTTGAATACCTCCAGAAAGTGTCTTGGACCGCACACTTGCTAGATGTCTCAAGACAAAGCAGTACTTACTGCTGGGCTCCCAAATGTCATGGTTTGTCTGCCAACATTGAAAGAGCGTGACCAGCATAATAATGTTCAACTCAGATCTTTTGCTCTATGTCTACATGATCCAGTGTTTGCTGTTTGGCAGCATCTGTAGAGGGGGGAAACAAGATGCATGGTTCTGGAAACACACTGGACTGGAGCTGTAATGGCTGTTTGTGTGTGGCAGATGCTGAAACAAAGGCACAGACATTGCCCTCACTGCAACTTAGCGCAAAATAAAAACCAAACAAAATCTCCTCCCCCAAACAGTGTTACCAAGGGAGTTAGGAGAGGGAATCTCAGTACGACCTTTCTACCTTTGTGGTCTGCAATGTGCTGCATTTATAGGGAAAAGAAAAACCCAAGGGATGTTTTGAGGTTGAATTTGCCAGTACTCTGGTGTTTCAGCAGTAAGTGTGATCTACTGCAGTGAATAGGAAATAAGGGGACATACTTCCTCTTGGTTTTGAGATCCATTATAGAGCAGCTTATTCGGTTTATATTTTCTGTTTGGTTTGATTATTTTTCTTTCTCTCTATTCTAGTGAAAGAGACATCTGGGATATAACTGTTATTTTCTGAGGTAGTTACTGATGTCTTATGGTATAATGGAGCTAGTTCCCTGTAGGAAACAGGGAGATTTTTCCTTCAAGATGTCAACTGCAGCCTGCCTGTATATTTTTGTTGCCTGCTGGTAAATTGTCTCTGAGACCAAAGCTGACAAAAGGCTTCCACAGAAGAGATGCAGGCAGAGTGGCAAACTTGTCCTGTGGATGGATTGCTTTGACCCTTGGTGACAGTGATGAGAGCGCTGGTCATTTGTCATGCCTAACGCCCCTCTTCAGAAACCTTGCAAAACCCATCTAGCCTTATAAATTGCTGCTGAGCCCCTCATCTCACCAAGCAGCCACAAGGAAAGAAAGTGCATTAAAAACAGAGCAGGCCCGGATCATTACCTAAACCTGAAAGTTTACCATTGCAGCTGTTCTTGAGGGAGGGCATAAAAATATTCAGATCAGGTCTTTACAACTGTATTTCTAGTGCTGATATTTCAGAAATGGCTTGTGAGACTGCTCATAAACACAATTAATATGCTTTTTTTGCTAGAAACCATGCATGTAGATTCCAAGGCCTGAATGAGAATTATAAAAGGGTAAGAATACTGGGAAGAATGAGGAACCCAACTCAGAAAAATTAGAAAGATATTTGCAACAGACACAAGTGTTGGGTTTTGGTTGTTTTGTTTTGTTTTGTTTTTTTTTTAAATCAAGCTGCTGTTTGAGAACATTTACATTTTTATTTATTTTGATATTATCTCACTGATATCAGAACCTTTATATTCTACAAAACTTATTTAGACAGTAAGGGATGAAAACATGCAACAGACACAGACTGAAATAGACTAATTCTTAACAAAGTCCTGTGTCCCCATAACCTTACTGACTATATTTGTTTCTAATAAGACCACAGACTTAAAAGACCAATCTCCAAACTGTAATGCTCACTTAAAAGAGCAATTTATGATACTTAATGTGAATGCAATAAAAGACTTTTGTTCTAGTTGGAGGCCTGTAACCAGTGGTGTCCCCCAGGGGTCAATACTCGGTCCAATTTTGTTTAATATATTCATTAGTGGCCTGGATGAGGGGACAGAGTGTATCCTCAGCAAGTTTGCTGATGATACCAAACTGGGTGGGGTGGCTGACACCCCAGAGGGCCGTGCTGCCATCCAGTGTGACCTGGACAGGCTGGAGAGCTGGGCAGAGAAGAACCTAATGAGGTTCAACAAAAGCAAGTGCAAGGTCCTGCACCTGGGGAGGAGAATGCTAGGCACCAGTACAGGTTAGGGGTGGACCTGCTGGGAAGTAGCTTGGAGGAGAAGGATCTGGGGGTTGTGGTAGACAGTAAATTATCCATGGCCCAGCAATGTGCCCTTGTCTCCAAAAAGGCCAATGGAATCCTGGGCTGCATAGGGAAGAGTGTGGCCAGTAGGTCGAGGGAGGTCATTCTCCCCCTCTACTCTGCACTGGTGAGGCCACAACTGGAATACTGTGTCCAGTTTTGGGCTCCCCAGTTCAAGAGGGACAGGGAACTGCTGGAGCGAGTCCAGCGAAGGGCAACTAAGATGATTAAAGGCTTGGAGCATCTCCCTTATGAGGAAAGGCTGAGAGAGCTGGGACTCTTTAGCCTGGAGAAGAGAGGGCTGAGGGGAGACCTTATTATGGCATACAAGCATCTAAAGGGTGGGTTGAAGGAGTATGGAGCCAGGCTCTTTTCAATGGTTCCAAGTAACAGGACGAGGGGCAATGGGCACAAGTTAGAACACAGGAAGTTCCGTTCAAATACACGGAAAAGCTTCTTTACAGTGAGGGTGACGGAGCACTGGCACAGGCTGCCCAGGGAGGTTGTGGAGTCCCCTTTTCTGGAGATTTTCAAGACCCACCTGGATGCAGTCCTGAGTAATGTGCTCTAGTCAATCCTGCTTTAGCAGGGGAGTTGGACTAGATGATCTCTAGAGGTCCCTTCCAACTATGATAATTCTGTGATTCTGTGATTCTGTGATTCCTATGACTATAATTGCGTAATTATATTAATACATGTCATTACATTCATACACAATACACAATTATTCAAAGACAAATAAACTTAAGGATCAGAATCTGGACATTTCTTTTCCATTCCTTTCCTGACTTCTGTCATCTCCTTAGCTTCTCCCCTTCCTGCCCCCAGGAAACGACAAAACCCAGTATACAACTGCTAGTAAAACACTGCTTCATTATATACAAACCAGCAATGACTCTCGGATGCCCACAGGAAAGAACAAGACACCTAAACTGCACTTCTGTCATGATAGCATATAAATGTACTTTCAAGAAAAATCTGTCATCATCCAAAGAGTTAGCTAACTCCTCCTATCCCTTTGTGTAGGAGACCGCTTCGAAATGGGTATTTTTCCCTGCCCTTTTCTTAGTGTTGCGGGCTCTGCCAACACTAAATGCTTTCACTATCTCTGTGGCATTTGGTTTGAACTTGTTTTCTGCAGGCTTTCAGGCAGCAGCAGATCAGCCGGTATTGCTGGTACCTGATTGCCTGATAACCTTGGGAGCTGAATTAGTGTCTAATTTGGTACACCCATTTTGTGTACATATGTCTGTATGAAGAATGCAATACTTGATCCCAACGTTGAACAAATGAAAGAAAACCAAAATGGAAGGATAGGCTGGGATAATTGGGGTAGCCAGCACACTGCAGCCTCTCATTAGCACCAGCCATCGTGTCATCCATTCCCTCTTAGGTGAGACGGATGAGGAGCTGCACAGCTCACACCACAGCCTATGGCTGCATCTCACCATCAGGACAAGAAGCAGAATTGGACAGTGGCTTGCACAGTCATAGAACTGAGGGAAGGAAGAAGAAGACTACTTGTCATCTGTTTGCATAAAAGAAAACTGTAAGAGATATTTACAAATATTGCCAACCTGGAGAATTTAAATAATATAAACTGCACTTCATATCAGTAATTCGGTTTTTCTTGTTTATTTGATTGCCATTTCCCTTACCTTCATATGCAGAGCTTTTCGGGCAGGTTTGCAAACTTCCTTTGACAATACAGGTTTATCCTTTGAATAAAAGCTAAGATGTTTATGCAGTCACTGGACTCCAGGAACTGTAGCTTTAAGAAAAATGTCAAATACTGCACAATGGCTATAAAATCTCGAAAGGGGAAATGAGCAAATTTTTGCCTTTGTGTTTTCTCTCTTTTCATGGTAGGTAGTCCAAACTGAAAGGCAAATCCTCACAACTCTGAAATTAGTAATACACAGATAACACTACACTTCTAACAACAATTTTGTCTTTTGCTCAACTTCCTGGATCAGCCAGAAATTACTTTTTCAATTTTTCTCCTCAACATCTTTTACTATCAGCTGGCAAATGGAAAGTGATGCAGAGGAATAAGCAGGGGAACTTTGCTTTTCATAAATCTGTGCTATTCAGTATCTACATACCATAATGTAAGCAACATTATAACAATGATACGCTTTTTAAGAAAATCTTTTTTTTCCATCTTTAATTTCTGTGACTGATTGTGGGTTGAGCTAGAAAATAAGGAGATTGCTGTATTTCCTATGTTACAAATAAAATCAGAATTGAATTTACAGTGTTTGTTTGGTCCAGATCTCAATTTTACCACATCTAGGAACTAAAGGAAGAACCTAAGGGAAAAAAAAAAAAAAGTATTCTTATTGCTTTTTCTCTGGGGTCTTATTTAAGACTATACAGTAAGCATGCTGGGCTATGCAACAAAATAGCTGATCTCCATGGTTGTTTTTTTTTTTAACTTTAGTGGGTAACCAGTGTCACAGCAACTTACATTATAAGAGAATCCTTAAATAGAAATGTCACTGCAAGCAACAGATAGTTGTGACCAAGTTCCTGTTGTTTTCTCTTCTGCTACAGAAAATATCACAGACTTTTCTTTCTGTACCAAAAAAGCAAGAGCTGCGTTTTGGAGAAGGCAAGCAGGAAACAGTTTACTGTGCACTTTTCTATGTATGGATATTTTCTTTTAATTCTGTACTACTAGCAGTAGTTGAGTAAATTTGGACAAAAAATTAAAAATAAGGAACAGCTGCCTTCAGGAACAGACTGTGCTCTTACACATATGGTAGCAGCATGTTCTTAAAGCACAAGAAAACACAAGGAGCATGTTTTCAGATTGGTACAGTGCAGTTAGCACTATGCAAAAGTTTTGTGCTGAGCTGCTAGCCATTGCACTTTATTCACTGTTAACAATGTATTTTTCTTGAGCTCAGCCCCCTCCTACAAAAGGTTGACTGAGAGGGCCAGACAATTTGTGGTATGGTTGGCAGTGTTTGCCTGGAACATCAGACCCTTTTGGAATACCCTGCCAGGAAATGCAGCATTTTAGTTTGGATCAGAGGCAGACTATGAATAACCTGCCAAGAGTACAAAGCAAGTGGGGAGCAGCTTCCTCAAAGTATCATGAAAGGATCAAGGTAGGAGCCTTTTCTGGGAATAGGAGTGTCCTGGAAGAAGATTTTATAAGGGAGTGTGAAAACTGGAGGCAGAGGGGGAAAATTAAATGATTGGCAGCACTGATTGCACTGCCACAAACACCTTATAATTATTTGGGGGGAATATTTATTGGATGTATTATCAACAATGGAAATTTCTATAGCAGCCTTGGTCCATCGCTGGAGAAAACACAGATATCTCTTTAAAATGAGCAGGATGATGTATTTTGTCCTGTTAGGATGATATACAGTGTTCTGATGCATCTGTAACTCAAGAAGAGACAAAACACCTATTCCAAGAAGATACAAAACACCTGTCCAAGATGGGCACTTGGGAATGATGTGTAGCTTGTGCCTCAGACCTTCATGAAAGCTGGTTGAGCAGCTTTGTGGCCTCTTGAGGAAATACTTCAATACTTTCATAAATCTTAAAATAATTGGTAAATTCTTCAAGACTGGAAAAGAGCTACTGCTGCGATTGTGCTAAAAAGGGGCAGAAAAATGATACAATGAATTAAAGTTTGTCACCAGTTCCGGCAAAGGAGTGGAAAAGCAGATATGGGAATCATTTGATGAAAAATTAAGGGATCAAACTATAGCTGCAACCAGTAACACAATTATATGGAAAACAGGTCTCCTCAAAGAAATCTGACTTCATTATTACAGCTGTTAATAAAGGTAACTACAGGCAGACTTTAATAAAGCATCTGAATGGTAAATTCTGAACAAAGTGTTGACTTTGAGGACTTCTGTAAGCACTAATGAAGCTTGAGTACCTAAGAAGGTGTGCATGCTACCTATGTTTCTTCTCTCTTTTGTATATTTTTTGATGCTTACTAAAACATGAGTTCACATTGAGGCTTTTTTATCTTAGTCAAACCTTTTAAACAAGCTGTCTCTCTTGCCACCAGGGAGAATGTTTCCACAAAGCTATAGAAAGTTAATAGTCTTTGAGCATTTTAACCCAGACAAAGTTAAAAATGGTTAAATGATCCAAAATTACTACAGGCTGGGGGCACACAGGCAGATGAAAAACACAGTGAATACAGAAGCCTTGCTAAAAAAAAATAAAATTAATATTAAGTAAGCACAAGTAATATTAAGTAAATTTTGATGAATTTAAAAACAGGCCCAATGAAAGCACCAAATGGGTACCCATATCTGTATGGGATGCAGAATGGCAAATGAAATAATTATAGTGATAGCCAACTATAATGTGATAATTTTTGCCCCTTACAGCTCTTCAGCTACCCTTTTCAGATCTTTTTCTATGCCTCACATGGTGGTCTATCTCTGGTATTGCTAGTAGGAATAATTAGGTGCTACAGAAGATCCAACATGCTGATACTACGCGCACATGCAAGCATTCATGCTTGTGATACTGGCATTAAAGTTGTGCTCGGGGGTAAATACTTGACTGATGAGGCTTTAGTTACCACACAAGGTGAAGGTAACAAATTCATCTGAGGTTTGTCATAGTTTGATATGTGAAAGTGTTGATGACATAATTTCACATGCACATTGACTTCAAGAATAGGAGGGAATTTTGGTTCTTTCACCTTTGGCTTTAAGTCTATTTTACTGATTACTGTATCACAGAGGGCCCTGGGATCTTCGCCTTTACACCATTACAGCTCTTCGAGACGTTTCTACCGTCAGATTCGCCCAGAAAAATTAAAAGGTGCTGGCCTATTAACATTGTCTGGTACTGAAAGAGAGTGAAATAATGCTAAAAGAAATCTTTTGAAAAATAATCATGTCACTGAAACTCTACTCCAAGTCCCTGCGAAAGAAAAAAATTTGATACATACAAATATACAATATGTGCATTTTGTTATCAATCTTTAGTTCAGCTCTATGCCATCTTTCCACTCTGTGAAACGAGCATCTGTGGAGTGCTTCGTGCACGTGGAAAAAGCTCAGTGTAGGTTTGCGTGTACAGTAAAGAGGGGATCACATCTCTGACTCTCTGGAGGCTCCTGTTTTCTGGTTTGAATTATCTCATTCTTCTATATAAATTGAAAGAAATATAGGGCTCTAATCTATATAAGATTATCAGTTCAAACTTATTCTGGCAGCCAGAAATAGCTGGGATTCAAAGTTTACGCTCTCTTCCCCTGCCAAACTGTCCATGCTGTATGGCACAGAGTACAGCACAGAACAGGGCGTGTTCTTGCTCTTTAGGGAACTTTCTTCTGTTGATCCAATGCAGTTAGCAAAACCAACTTTCTGCCTATTTTTTGTTATTTCAGCTTTAAAGGGATGAATCAGGGAGAAGCAGACAGCATTTGTTCCAGTGTTTCCCGGAACTCCATAATCCGTGCTTTTTAAGCAGAGGGCTCCAAGATATATTCTATTAGCAAACAGTACTGCTCCATAGAATCCATGTGTAGCCAGCCTGTAAAATGCTGCTGTTAATCAGGGGTTAATGTAGTAGTGCTGGCAGGGTCCCAGTGGATTCCTTCATGTGAGTCACTAATAACAGTCCTCCCTGCACCAAACAGACATGCTGGAATGCATTATGCAGGTGCCAGTCACTGGAAAGATGCTTTGCATATAATGAACCCTGTTTTCCAGGCCAGAGGTTGAGCAAAAGGTGTTTAGTATTCAAAAGAAAACATATTTTAGTGATATGTCAACTCCATTGACTACGCTGTGCAAAAAGGAAGAGAAGTACTTAATACTATGCTATATAGAGTTTCCCTTATTAAATTCTCTTCCTCTCTCCTTTCCATAACCTCTTTTCTGAGTGTTTTCTGAGTGAATAGGTATTGCCAATGTCTGCTTGGCTTGTGCTGTCATAGTAGATTAGTAATGTCAATGAACTAGACTGGTTGTTTTTTTCCGTCTACTGAAGCATATGCTGAATACAAGGATGCAAGACCTGTATCCCAAGGGAATGAACGGGACGCGAAGAAACTGAATTTTGCTTGACAATTCTGTGTGTTGGCCTGCACCAGGTGTAACTCCAAACTGAGCGAAAAATGCCACGTAGTCTCTCCAAATTTTGAGTGTTAGAGAAGGAATCTGAATAATGGGGAGTCAGCTGAGGTACGGTGGAGAGTCTGCTTTTGAGAGTGGGGGAATTGGTGCAGAGGAAACTTTGCCAGTAAGTGACGCTTCTGGGGAAATTTTCAGCAACACAGAAGTTGTCTGAGTTTCTGTTCTGGCCAACATCTACAACTTCTGTGCGATTCATGCACGACATTGTGTGTTTACTAGCAAGACATCTTATACTTTTTAACAGCCTATCCTTAAAAGGAAATCTCAGGGCTAAACTTCCTCAAACCTTCCCTTCAACTTCTTTTCCTCCCTTTCCTAAACTAGGAGACAGGCTTTCTCTGTGTTTTGACAGTCTGCCCTAAACACAGTTTCGTTTTGAATAATGCTCATCCCTGGGTTTTATTCTGTTGATTTTGGGTAACTATTTCTTCCATCATTGTTAATCTGTAAGAGAAATGCTTGGCTTTTTCTTTTTTTCGTTTTTCTTTTTTTTCCCCCTAAGATATCCAAAGATAGTATAAGAAAGATTGGAATTCCCTATCCTGTCTCATATATCATTTTTCACTGGGTTTGATCCAGGAACATTACTGTCTCCCTGGCTCCTGTCAGATGACAAAAAATTCTTCATACTGTGAAACTTGCAGTTTCTACATGATTGACTCTTACCTTAAGTAGCATGTATCTGAAGAAAGAAGGATGATATGGTATCTTGACTAGGAAATTAGATTAAAACCCTTACTAGTACATTTCTTTATTGTCAAAGCAAATATTTTCTTTTTTTTTTTTTTTCCCAAGTGAAGAATGCCACCCTTGCCATAAGGATTGGCCCACTAAACTTACTCCAAGCATGTTGAGACTGAACAGTGTTTCTGAAGCTTGACCAAACTTCAGAAGTGTGACCAAGCTGAGTGCTTGAGGAAGAGAAATCTCTGACTGCTGACAAATCTGTCTCCTTGTTAGTTCCAATATTCTCAAATGCATATTCTTGGCTCCTTCTGACTGTGTTTGTGTTTAAGTTAAATTGAGTTGGTGTAGCTTCCACTCTGGTATCTCTGATCATAGTAGACACTGGACCAAATTCCTCCCTGTGTAGCATTGGATTTCTGTTGTCTACAATCAAGGTGAAAACTATACTGTAGATAGCAGCATGCTGTTTGTTACAGATACAATTTTAGTCTAGGTTTATCTCTCCGCTATGCCAGTGAATACAAGCTCAGTAGCCTTGATGCTGCAAGTCATTATGTGGTACTCAGCAGGAAATGCAAAGTTGTAATGCTCCAGGACAAATCCAAATCAAATACACACATACGTGCCCCCCCACCCCCAAGAAAACAATCCTCAACACACAACCCCCTAACCTGTACCTGTGATGTGAAGAATAAACCCAAAGGGCAATGAGATCCTATAGTGCCTTTGATTATGCAGAGTGTGATGACTGCTGCTAATCAGTGTGTGGGCAAATGACATCTGTTCTGTTAGCCAACAAGAGGCAAGTTGTTTATGCCCTTAGAAATAAAGAAAGCATGTAGCCTTATGTCCAGGACAAAATAAAACTTCAAACAAATGGGGACATTTACAAAATACCCACTAATAATAATGATGATAAATATTCTAACAAAATTCTGTCCCTGGATCATAACAGAGAACAAACAGCAATATAGCTGGGGGGGCGGGGGGAATAACTGAAGGAGTGGATTGAGAAAAATTAAAGAAATACTTTTAGACAGGATAATGGAGCAAGCAGGAAAGCTCTGGAAAGCTAGAGGTAAGATAAATAAAAGACTGATTAGAAGCTTTCACCTCCATGACCAGAGAAGTTACCCACCTTTGCTTACTCTTCCAACTTTTGCTGGACTTGTGGATGCCTGAGCTCAAATTGTTTCACAGTAATTCTTTTCCAAGATCTACAGCAGCAACCCTGAAGCCTGAGCAAACTTCGTCTTTAGATGTCTGCAGGCACTCCCCCATGCTCTGTCCACAGACTTCCTGTGTTTACAGCTGTGTGTACAGCACGAAAGAAAAGCACCATGTAGGCACAGCCTATGTGTGAAGGCTATAGATCAGCCTGCCTGAGAAATTATCCATACTCTGAACATAGAAAGGATATTAACTAAACAAAAACCCATAAGGATATAGAGAAAAGCAGCAATGCAATTGGAACTCTCAGTCTTTTTAATTTGTTTTTTTTTTAATGTCAACTGCACTGTCTCACAAAGACATGGAATTTCCCAAAGCAACTTCATATGTCTCACCACCTCAAGGCACAGGAAATTAAATGCTCTTCAGCTCATATGAGACTGAAAGTAAAGAAAGCCACTGTGAATCTGCTGTGGAAGTAGGCCATCAGATGCCATCAGAAGAGAATTCATAACATTTTGGCCTTGTTGCCTTGTGATTTACTGATTAACCTTTTTAGAGATGAGCTGTAGGATATTTTATTTCTCTTCCACCCTGGTGGCCAAGACTGCATTATCAGATGAAGTGATGTAGCTCCATCTCATGAGGGACACCATCAGCACCTGTACTTATCACAGAATCATAGAATAGCTTGGAGTTGGAAGGAACATTAAAGATCCCCTAGTGCCAACCCACAGGTTGCAATAACCAGGTTGCTCAAAGCCCCATCCAACCTGGCCTTGAACACTGCGACAGATGGGGTATCTATCATCTCTCTGGGCAACCTGTTCCAGTATCTCACCACCCTGACAGAAAAGAATTTCTTTCTAATATCAAATCTAAATCTACCCTCTTTCAGTTTGAAATCATTACCCCTCATCCTGTCAATATACTCCCAGATAGGGAGTCACGGAGTCCATCCTGTCCCTCCCCATCTTTCCTGTAGGCCCACTTTAAGTACTGAAAGGCCACTATAAGGTCTGCCTGGAGCCTTCTCTTCTCCAGGATGAACAACCCCAGCTCTCTCAGCCTGTCTTCATAGAAGTGCTCCAGCCCTCTGATCATCTTCGTGGCCCTCCTCTGCACCTGCTCCAACAGGTCCGTGTCCTTCTTATGTTGGGAGCTCCAGAGCTGGAGGCAGTACCCCAGGTGGGGTCTCACAAGAGTGGAGTAGGGGGGGAGAATCACCTGCCTTGACCTGCTGGCCGCACTTCTTTTGAGGCAGCCCCGGATGTGGCTGAGTTTCTGGGCTGCAAGCACACATTGCCAGTTCACGTTGAGCTTCTCATCCACCAACACCCCCAAGTCCTTCTGCCTAGGGCCTCTCCAAATCCATTCTCTGCCCAGCCTGTATTTGTGCTTGGGATTGCATTGACCCAGATGTACAACCATGCACTTGTCCTTGTTGAACTTCCTGAGGTTTGCACGGCCCCACCTCTCAAGTCTGTCCAGGTCCCTCTGGATGGCATCCCTTTCCTCCAGCATGTTGACTGTTCCACATAGCTTCGTGTCATCGGCAAACTTGCTAAGGATGCATTCAATCCCACCATCCATATCACCAACAAGGATATTAAACAGCGCCGGTCCCAATACCAACCCCTGAGGAACGCCACTAGTAGGCATTCAGTTAGTAGGCAGTTAACTGAAATCTTGTGCAGTCTTTTGGTTTTGCTTCAGACCGTATTTGAATATCCCAAATGTAGGACAAGATGTCTGCTCCAATGAGATTAGGTGGGCAAAATGGGAACCTTTCTAAGATCCAGAAGTTGCAGTTTTTATTAATGGAAATGAAGAGAGAAACAAGGACAGCAGTCTTGACATCCAAATTTGGACTGCAATAATTTAGTTCTTCCCTGATGTCACTTACTTATTTTAAAGGTCCATTTGCTTGCTTTCCTACAAGATAAACTATTAAAATTACAGAGATCATAACATTCTGAATGTATTTCACTTCTATTGACTCACATTAGAAACTATGAATGAGAGGCTCTGCCAGATTCTTAACATGGATATGTGCCAGCCAGTGCAAATGCATGAATGATGTAGTCGTGTCAGTGAGTCAAAATGGCTATTGCCATATAATTGTTGCTGTCTATGCTGTAATGGCAGGAGTTACAGCTTGGCAAGTTACTTTCAGTAGTGTGGGCAAGATAGTTTATTGATTTTCTTCTGACGGAAAAGGTTGCTTATGATTGTAATGTTACTTCTTTGTCAAACAGATTCAAGTTTAACACATTTCAGATTCAGGTTTAATTAAATCTCATTTGGCCAGTTTACTAGGTGTTAACATCTTAGCCAATTAAGACCTTGGTTCTAGCTTGACATCTTATGGAAAGTTTCTAGGGAAGAGAGTCTGAGTGCAAAATCCTGGCAAGTGGCAAAATTCTCCCGGTCTTCAGCAAGACTAGCAGAACACTCCAGCTGGTGTATCCATAGCAGACAAACCTTCAAAGTACCACCAAAAGTAAATAGTTGTGAGCAGAAGAAAGAATACTTAATTCTCTGGTTCGCCAACAAATGTGTGCAGGAGGGGGAAGGAAATGAAGACAGAAGAAAAGTGTTTGGGTATTGCAGGTCACCTAATCAATGGCAGCCTATTGACGAAGCCTCCTTACTCCAGCTACAGGAGGCATCATGCTCGCAGGCTCTTGTCCTGCTGGGAGACTTCAAAAGCCCCAACATCTGCTGAAAAAGTGGCACAGCAAGTTGTTCGCAATCCAGGAGACTCCTGGAGTGCATCTAAGATAACTTCTTAAGCCAGGTAATAGACAGCCCCACCAGAGGGGATGTGATACTGGACCTGATGGTCATCAACACAAGTGAGCTAATCAGTGATATCAAGACTGGAGGCAGCCTGGGCTGCAGTGATCATGCACTGGTGGAGTTTGCAGTCATGAGGGATATGGGTCATGGTAAGAGTAAAGTCATGACCCTGAATTTTAGGAAAGCAAAATTCTAGCTCTTCAAGGAGTTAGTCAATAGGACCCCCTGGGAAACTGCCCTCAGGGACAAAGGAGCAGAACAGAGCTGGCAGATCTTTAAGGATGCTTTCCATTGAGTACAAGAGCCCTCAGTCCCCAGGTGTAAGAAATCAGGAAGGAGGGTGAGACCACAATGTCTGAGTCAAGACCTGCTCTTCAAACTAAAAGGTAAGAAAGAGATGCATAGGCAGTGGGAGCAGGGACAGGTATCCTGGGAAGAGTATAGAGGTGCTGCCCGGCTGTGTAGGGATGGGGTCAGGAAAGCCAAAGTGCAGCTGGAGCTGAACATGGCAAGGAACACAAAGAATAATATGAAGGGCTTCTGCAGGTATGTCAGCCAGAAAAGGAATGTCAAAGAAAGTGTACCTCCCCCGATAAGCAAGACTGGCAAACTGGTAACAATGGACGAGGAGAAGGCTGAGGTACTCAACAACTTTTTTGCCTCAGTCTTCACTGGCAACCTCTCTCCCCACACCTTTCAAGTAGATGGACTGCGATGCAGGGACTGGAGGAACAAAGTCCCTCCCACTATAAGAGAAGATCAGATTCATGGCCACCTGAGGAACCTGGACATACATAAGTCTATAAGACCTGACAAGATGCATCCCAGAATCCTGAGGTAATTGGCCGGTGTAGTTGCCAAGCCACTCTCCATGATATTTGAAAAGTCATGGCAGTCAGGTGAAGTCTCCGGTGACTGGAAAAAGGCAAATATTGCACCCATTTTTATAAAGGGTAGAAAGGAGGACACTGGGAACACTGACTTCTGTGCCTGAGAAGATCATGGAACAGATCCTCCTAGAAGATATGCTAAGGCCCATGGAGGACAGGGAGGTGATTCGAGACAGCCAGCATGGCTCCACCAGAGGCAAGTCTTGCCTGACTAACCTAGTGGCCTTCTATGATGGAGTGACTACATCAGTGGACAAGAGAAGAGCTACAGATGTCTATCTAGACTTCTGAGTGCCTTTGACACGGTCCCCCACAACATCCTTCTCCCTAAACTGGAGAGATATGGACTTGATGGGTAGACTGTTTGGTAGATGAGGAATTGGTTGAATGGTGGCATCCAGAGGGAAGTGGTCAATGGTTCAATGTCCAGATGGAGACTGGTGACAAGTGGTGTCCCTCAGGGGTCTGTATTGGGACCAGTACTGTTTAATATCTTCATCAATGACATAGACAGTAGGATCAAGTGCACCTTCAGCAAGTTTACAGATGACACGAAGCTGAGTGGTGCAGCTGACACACCTAATAGACAGGATGTCATCCAGAGGGACCTGGACAAGCTTGAGAAGGGACTCATGTGAACTTCATGAGGTTCAACAAGGCCAAGTTCAGGGTCCTGCATGTGGTTTGGGGCAACCCCCAGTATCAGTACAGGCAGGGGGATGAAGTGATTAAGAGCAGCCCTGAGGAGAAGGACTTGGGGGTGTTGGTGGATGAAAACCTAGACATGAGCTGACAATATGCACTTGCAGCCCAGAAAGCCAATTGAAGCATCAAAAGTGTGGCCAGCAGGTTGAGGGAGGTGTTTCTCACCCTCTACTCCACTTTCGTGAGACCCCACCTGGAGTACTGCATCCAGCTCTGGAACCCTCAGCACAGGAAAAACATGGACCTGTTGGAGGGGGTCCAGAGGAGGGCCATGAGATGATCAGAGGGATGGAACACCTCTCCTATGAGGACAGGCTGAGAGAGTTGGGGTTGTTCAGCCTGGAGAAGAGAAGGCTCTGGGGAGACCATATAGTGGCCTTCCAGTACCTGAAGGGGGCCTACAAGAAAGAAGGGGGACAAACATTTTAGCAGGGACTATTGCAATAGGACAAGGAGTAATGGCTTTAAACTGGAAGAGGGAAGATTTAGACTAGATGTAAGGAAGACATTTTTTACAATGAGGGCGGTGAAACACTGGAACGGGTTTCCCAGAGAGGTGACAAATGCCCCATCACTGGAAACAGTCAAGGTCAAGTTGGACAGGGTTCTAAGCAACTCGATGTAGTTGAAGATGTCCCTGTTCATTGCAGGGGGGGATTGGACTAGACGACCTTTAAAGGTCCCTTCTATTCCAAACTATTCTATGATTCTATGACCGCTGAAAAATTTTGTTCTTAAAAAGTATCGTAAATAGAGAAGGAAAAAAACTTTTAGAGGAGAATATATGCTGATGTCTTTGTTGTCTTTGCCAGCAGATATGTATATAAAAGCTGTCAGTCTTTTATATTCTGAGAAATTCATAAAGAATAATCCAACCAATATGTCAGCTCTTAATTATATAGTACATCCAATTATAGATAAAATAATGACATAATGAGATTTGTGCCAAAGGAAAAAAAAAAAACAACTGCTGTTTTGAAGAGAGGCTGCTTTGTTGTCTGAAGTTTTGGAGATGAACTAGAGTAATAGGCAAGGACATATCCCTGTGATAGTTTTCATGTAATTGTATGCACATACAAAAAGGGAAGCTGAACCATCGTTTTATTGCTGGTAATAAATATCAATGAGTGCATTTTACAAATTGTCATTATATCTGAGTCAAACAAGTGTCCAAAGATTAATGGACTCTAATTTTTCCTGTCTTTCACTGAATAGCTCATAGTACATTTGTGAAAGCACACAGTAAAAGTAGGATAAATCATGTTGCACATTATTCTACTTCTCTGTGATACATCCTGATACACAGGGTTCTACACGCCTATCCCCCTGTTGAGCTACCTATAAAAAATGTTTCTAGACCTCTGCTTCTGGCAAAGGTATGGGTGCATATGAATTAATAGAAATAGGAAACATTTTTGGAAACCAGGAAAGTAACATTTAACTAGACATTCAAGCTGAGATATGGGGGTGAAGGGCCATTGCAGCAATCTGAAATTGGAATGGTTTTTATTTTGCAGGAATGCCAAGGAAGACCAGGCAGTGGCCAGCTGCTACCTGTGAAATCACAGGTGAATTTAAAAAATCCTGTCCTGTATCCAAAACTCGAATTAAATTACTTCCTCAGTTTAAATAAAATAATAAAGGTTTTCCCTATGTCAGGTGACTTTGGGGACAGGATTGAAAGATTTCTTTTATTCACAGGTTTTCCAGGATTTATATGGTGCTATTGGGAAAGTCATTGCCCCTCCCACTGCCTTAGTTTATCCATACTAAGAGGAGATTGATTTACTTTTCAAAACACTGTATTCTTATAAGAATTATAAGATGTTTTCCAGTTTGGTCCTGTATTCTTAAGGGAAGTTCCTAAGGAAGAAAGTCCAAGTGTAAAATCATGGCAATTATAAGAATATAATATAAGAATAAGAAATTCTTCAATTATAAGAATAAAGAGCAAAGTAGTGGTATCGAGAGTGCTGTGCTTTTTTTAGTTTCCTGTAGTTCTGTTTCTTCATTGCATGAAAAAGACTATATTCTCTAAATCTTTCTTTCCTCAGTCACATAGCAATTGACTGCAATGAAACTAGACTTTACTGGAAGATCTTATTCAGTGTGAGTTTCTATGGCAAATCTCACTCTTGCTTACTTAGTTATTCTAGCCCATGTTTTTCATCCATGTTACCATCAGTACTTGACTCTAAACAGCACAGACATAGAAAAAACAAAAGTAGGTTATCCGAAATCCCTTTTTCTCCTTTTTTTTTTTTTTTTTTGTTTCACAAAACCAGTGTTTTAACTGAATATCCCTTTAGACATGTATTAGCTGTTGCAAACTGATAACAGGCAACCTAAGCTGGAACTATTGTTGGAACATTTAGATAGCATTATTTAAAGTACGTATGACCTAAGCCTACTCTAACCAATTGCTCACATCTCTCTTTATATTCTTGCTTTTCATTATATGTGACAAGATCTATAGACCGTGTCTGCTGCCATTAGGCTCTGGAGCATTGTTTTGTCAGTTATAACACAAACAGCATGTTGCTGATTTTTATCTTTTCTTTTTTTCCTTTACAGTCTACTGTTTTGTAGGACAACATCGTGCAAAGAAAAGTAAACTGATATCGCTGGGGCCCCACCCAGCCTCCACCACCTCAAATTCAGTGAAAACTCAGTGCACTTCCTTGTGATTTATATCTAGTAACTTCCATTTATTTTTTCCTGAATAGAAATGCCCTTTTGAAACACAGTTGCTTTAGATAATATGCAGTAAAGTTGTTGATTTTGCTTTACTAATTGGGAGTCTTAAATTACTTTATCGCATGTTTAGCTTCTTTACTTCTTTTAGCAAATATGGCCAAGCCTTTTCGGATATTCATGATACCTTCCATGGTTTTTTTTTCTGTATTTGCTACCTTTGCAGTGACGGTATTTCTTACTCCTTCGGAGTCCAAACACAGTAATTTTTAGAGGAACAATGCACAAATTCACACCTGTGAAATATCAATTGGTAATACCTGTTTCTATGACTGTGCTGCCATCATACTCACGATATGGATGATATCTAGGAGGTGGAAGGAAGAAAAATCACTGGGATACACCAGCTATTTAGCCACTGCTACCAAATGATGATTAGGTATATCAAGGAGACTTTGAAAGTGAAAATGTCTCTGCTTCAATCTGCAGATGAACTTTGAGCCCTGAGCACGCTGCCTGTCTTTTTCTTGACTCAGTGAGAAAGTGTGGTGGAAGATTCAAGCTGTTTAAAAGTTAGACAAGAAAACCCTGTTATGTGGTGTGAGTACCGTATCAACAGGAAAGGCAATTCAGTCAGTAGAGACAACTCAGCTCTTTGACTTTGGCTAAGTTACCCCCCTGTATCGAAATGGAGTCAGTTCTGAATGTGAAGGTAATAGAGCAACCAAAAGCTATGTTTCTCTTCCCAGAGTTGTGAAAACAAAGCCCAATATATATTTGCTGTGATGACAAACAGATTTTTGCTTTTGGTGGGTGTTATGGTTTGAGAAATCCATAACAATTTATTGTCGTTTAGACAATCATTCTATCACCCGATGACCCCTCCCCACCTGGGAAAGGGAATCAGGAAAAAACGAGGAAACCCGGGAGCTGAAGTATAAACAGATTTAATAGAATAAGATTAGATAATTAACATTAACAGCACTAAAGAACTGATATCGATCCCGACACCAATACAGAATATGCAAAGATTATACTCAGCCAATTCTATCAGTAGGAAGCTGTGCACTCCCAGCAGTGGACAGCAAATGTCGGACACAGTGAGCGCTACGGCTTCGGGAGGAAGGGAAGGCCTCAGGGGTCCGGCACCAGGGCACAAAGTTCTCAGAATAGCAGCCATCAAAGGAGAAAGCAAACTTCGCAGCAAACTTTCTAATTTATAGTGAATGTCACATTGATGGTATGAAATAATCCTGTTGGCCAGCTTGGGTCAAGTGCTCAGGTCTCGCTCCTCCTCATCTCTGCACCTGGGAAGCTTGAAAACACTGAGACCTTGAAACCCCCCCACAATAGCTGGCTACAAAGTAAATATTTTCACAAATGCAGACACAAGAGTCTTCTAAAAGTGCAGTCTTCCCAAGTATTAGAAGAGAAATTAATCCTGTGTCGCTCCAACCAGGACAGCAGGTGATGATTGTGTTTTTTTCTAAAGAAATCTTTACCTACATCCTCGCAAGAAATGCAAACAGCATGTTTGGGAATTTGGCACAAAATAGACCTTTTTTTCCCCTGTTTCTTCAAATTCCACCATCTAGGGTCCAGAATTCACTCCTGAATGCTACTCTTCATCTAGCTGAAGTCTACTTTACTTAGAAATAAAAGACGTCTTTAAAATACTTTCAGTGATGTTAGAATAATTGGAGACTGAGGGGTGATCTTATTAGCGTTTATAAATATATAAAGGGGGAATGTCATGAGGATGGAGCCAGGCTCTTCTCAGTAGCGACCAATGATAGGACAAGGGGTAATGGATTCAAGCTGGAACACAAGAGGTTCCACTTAAATTTGAGAAGAAACTTCTTCTCAGTGATGGTGACAGAGCACTGGAACAGGCTGCCCAGGGAGGTTGTGGAGTCTCCTTCTCTGGAGACATTCAAAACTCACCTGGACGCCTTCCTGTGCAACCTCATCTAGGTGTTCCTGCTCCGACAGGGGGATTGGACTAGATGATCTTTTGAGGTCCCTTCCAATCCCTAGCATACTGTGATACTGTGATACTGTAATAAGCTTGGTTTCAGTATGTGTTCAAATGCTTCCAAAAGACAGAGTATTTGCCCTTGGAATTTCATTTACCAAGGTGGAAAAAAAGACCACAATGAGTTGTGTCTGTGATAAAGAAGTGCAACTAGTCTGCTGTATAAAGAGCATTAGCACACTGCACAAATACTGTCCTCTAGTCAATGTATATAATATTTTTGGACTATAACAGGGCTCTTTTTTTTTTGTCTCCAGCATCATCTCTCTCACAATTATATCCCATGAGTTTGTTTATTGTGGGTAGGTCTTCTGACGCATGCAAAGCAGCTCCTATGTGTATGTGGGGGTGAAATCTTTCTGTTTCCAAATTAAAATCTGATGAGAGATCCAGTTAATTAAATTTACAGTCTGAAAGTCGCCAGTGCCCTATCATTGATTCTTGTTCAATGATTTCATATATTTTTTACAAAGCCAACACATTTTTTTCTTTAAAATTACTTTGTTTTCAGCGGTACTTTTTTCCTGCTTTCACTTTCAAACCAATAGTTCTCCCAGCTGAGAGGTATTTTTTCCAATGATTTCCAATTGTTAACTGTACTTTTCATATCTTTCAGAACCTTCCAGACTGTATATATATATATTCGCCCTTAATGCTGAAACCTTTTGGTTAACTTCCTAACAAGTTTCCTTCTGACATTCCAGATGCACTTGAGAAGGTATCAGACTGACAGTTTCATTAGATCCAATGCAAAAACTTTTTAAACCACTGAAAAGGTTTCTAAAGATTGTGTTCTTCCTTATTTCTTTACAGCTTCATGAAAATTCAAATTTTACATAAATTCTGCATGTCTTGTGCCTGAATGTTCATAAATGTTGCCCACATGTATTTTAGGCAGTGTTGGCTTCTGGTTTGGGTAGTATTATAGACTTTGACACGGAGAAGTTTTTTCATGGTTTCTTGAGCAAGTTGCTTGTTGTTCAAAGGATGAGGACCTTGCTCTTCTCTCTAAAGATAACTAGAATTTTGCAGGTATATTCTTCCATACTAAAATAGCAGACCAACAGATATGAACCTCAGAGGAGGGGATTTATGTGCAGTTGAAAATTACAAAATCATTGCATTCTTTTCTGACAAGGGTGTCAGCACAACTCTTGCTGTCCACATGGTTATTGAACCGGTACTGACAGTCTCTCAATTCAAAAGCTACTGAAATGTTGATCTCAGGTGGAAAAGCTAACAACAAAGACTGAAAAAAAAAAAAAAGGCTTTTATCTGCATATCAGTTACATCAACAGAGAAGGATCTTTCTTTTGCAAACACTAATGCTTAAATGGATATAGAAAAAGGTAAATGGATTAGGGTTAAATGTGGAGGAGATAAGCAATACTAGTGTATATTCCAAATAACAGTTTTACTGATTGGAAAGGTTAGTCTTGCTGAGGGCTGGGCAGGAACAGACAAAGTTAAATTAGACCACTTTTGAAAATCCTGTGCTTGAATTTTGCTTATGTGGACTTTAAAATCTTCACTTTCCATCATACTGTTTAAGTATGAAGTACACTGCTAGTGCTTCGTACATTACTACATTTCATCCTTTACATTTACTGGCCATTCACAGTTAGTTAAAAACTAGTATTTTTCAATGAGATGTAGCCTAACCCAGTGCAATTAATAGAAAAGCTAGATGTAACTCCTAACTTAGCCATTATTTTTCCCCTGTGATGTGGTTATATCACCAATTTGTACTTCTGATAAGTGGATGGATCACCAATGGAAGCTGAGTAGTCATCTGCGCAGTCTTCCAAGACACTACTCGTGTGACCAATTAGAAGTACAAAAGGAGAAAGTACGTGGTTAAATAGATTGGAAATAAGATTAAATTTTGAGTTTTAAAAAAATTATATGTTACCAGTTTGACATGTGATAAGTAGTTTGTGTATCACACTCACTGAGACAGGATAAGCATTTCTCAGTCAATCAATGCAATAGAATGAGAACTTGTACATGAAGCAAAGTCAGTGTAAAGCCACAGATGAAAATCAGCTTCGGTTTGCTTGGTAAGTACCCTGTAAGCAATTGCTTTAAGCTGAAGAAATTATTTTTTTCTCAGAAAAAGAATCAGAAAACTGACTTCGCTTGCATATGGAACATATCCTAAAAATTTCCTTGCAGTTGATTGAGTATTATTCCTTAAACTTTTTTTTTTTTTTGCAGTTAGTATCCCCTTTACCTTCTATAGTTTCCTTCAGTCTTGTTTATTTAGCTCTTAAGCTCTTCAGGAATGGAATTATCATGCAACATACTTTTACAGAATTTTGCACAACTAAGTTTTAAACCTGCTTATGGCAGAAATCTTTTACGATGAGGGTGGTGAAACACTGGAACAGGTTGCCCAGAAAGGTGGTAGACGCCTCATCCCTGGAAACACCCAAGGTCAGGTTGAACAGGGCATGGTAGACGCCTCATCCCTGGAAACACTCAAGGTCAGGTTGAACGGGGCTCTGAGCATCCTGATGTAGTTGAAGATGTCCCTGCTCATTGCAGAGGGGTTGGACTAGATGATGTTTAAGGTCCCTTCCAAGCCAAACCATTCTATGATTCTGTGATTCTATGGTATTATTTTTGGTATTATTAAGGTACAAACAATTAATCCTATAGAATAATACCTCCAATAATGCCATAGTTTAATGATAACATTTTTGTATGAGTAAACAACATTCTAAGTTCTTTTCTTCCAAGACTGAAAAAATAAAGTTCATTATTGCTGCAATTTGTAATTCACATCATTCCTAAGAAGCTATGACTTTTTGTTATCCTTATATTTCATTAGTTCTAGATGTAGAAGCAAAGGAAGTAGAGGAATTCCATGCTTTCACTACCTTGAACTAGTTGCTTATTACCATGAGTCCTTTGTATATTTTAAATGGGTAACAGATGCAGTGTCTTAAAGTGGATCATAGAAAAGACTATATGCTTTTACCTGCCTTAGAAAATCTACAAATGAATGCGCAAATAGATTAGCATAAGCAACAAAATAGCCAGGTGGGAGTTTAATGGGCCATTAAAAGAAACCTTTAGGCCCAAAACCCAGCTACAAGGAACAGATGCAAGCTTCAGTGATTCACAAATGACAAACACAATACCATTTAGCAACCACATCAAATATACATAAGTTTGTTTCTCTGGCAAAAGCTCCCAACAGACTATTCTAGTTCCCTACAGCAGACAGCAATGACACCAAAGCGATTGGAAGGATAGAAAAGGGGCTTTGCTCCATTTATTGACATGTTATATCTTTGTGATCAAAAAGAGCTTCTCAGTTCCTGTCCAAAGCTATATGGAGTTGGGTGTCCAATAAGCGGAGACACCTGAAAAGGTAACTGAAAGGCCCCTCAACACGTTCTCTGTTCTTGGCTCAGCAAAATTATATTTTACAATGAATCTAGCCAGATGAAGTTTACAAATACAAGAAAAGAAGAAGAACAAGGACTAACACTGAACACTACTTTTGGACAAATAGAGAAGGAAGTCCTTTTGGAGCAATCTACTTGACTCAGTGTTTCTATATAAATTTCACATTCCCCTCTGCATAATTCTGCCATGGTTCAGTATCCCAGGTATGCCTGTTGTTGTTCTCACCCTTGGATACAGGGCACTGAATTTGATACTGTCTTCGCGGATTAGAATCATCAGCTGGAACATAGAATCACAAAATCACAGAACAGTTTAAGTTGGAAGGGACCTTCAAAGATCATCTACCCTCGTGCCATGGGCAGGAACATCTTTCACTAGATCAGGTTGATCAAAGCCATGTCCAAGACTGCATCTTGGTTGCTGTCTCCTGGGAGATGTGGTACATATGTATTCTCACACAAACTGTGTTTACACTGTAGGAGAAAAACTTGTTCCAAACTAGAAGTGACTAAGCTGATCTAGTCAAATCATATTAAAACTGCAGTGAAGAAAAGACATCTTAGGTTTTTATTCTAATTATCTCTAACCCTGAGTTTAACCTGCTAACTCAAAGCCTGTGTCTCCTCTTCACTGCTATTTTAACCAAGTTTATCTAGATGAAGATCACATAGCTTTTTCCTTTTTTTTTAATTACTCTACTAGAATATCCCTAGCCTACACTGTAGGTGTTCCAGCTTTTAAATATTTATGAAAATAATACCAGCTGAATTGCTTTGTATTATGACAGGCATAATAGCTTGTACTCATTACCATAAATGTATGCATAAAACTCCTTAGGTTAAAAAAAGTTCCCCTTGATGACAAATAGGTTTTGAAAATCTATTCAAAAGCCAGGTTGATCCATTTCAAATGCTGAAATTTTAGAAGGGCGTTTTATCTACAGCGTGTAATTGAAATACTATATAAGGTGAAGAGAAACATTAAACATAAAGGGGTCTATGAAGAATTTCACTGAAATCATAAGGACACAATAATATGAAGCACACACAAGGACGCTACTGAACCAAAATAAATGCTGTTCAGATATGGTAGATGAACAGTATCTCATGCTGTTCCCATTTCCTTTCTTTTAATTATTTTGTTAGCTTAATCATGTGAATGATTAAAGATGGGGGGAAAATAATATTGCAAATCTGTAAGTTCCATAAATCACAATATATTTAAAAAAGAAAATAATACTCACTTCTGTGCAAAATGCAAGGGTTACAAAATCCGATCATTACACATGCTAACTTTTGAAAGCTATGCTATGGAATTGTTTCCAGGCAGAATATTTCAGTTTGTGAAGAAGGTCAGCTTGATAGTGCACAGTTTCTTATTTCTCTGCTCATGCACACAATTTTTCACACTCTAGGTCAGATCCCATGAGTGATCTAGGCAACCAAATTAAGAACCTTAACACAAATTACAGTCCTCAAAACTCCCATTCAACTGCTGCATAAAACTGGAGTGCTAAAATAATGTTTCCATACCTCTTTTCTTTTGGCATATTTTCTAAGCGCCTGGAGTTTTCACCTGTTTTCTCAGAACTACCCCAGTTTTGAGAGAGTTGAGGGGTTTTCTCTGTCACCCAAGTCATGGGTATGCCCAGTTAGCATCTCTAAAGTAATTGTTCCTTTGATTGTTCTGTAATCCCATGAGAAGCTTGTAATACATCTAAACCCTGCAGGATCAGGTGTATTAGAAAATGCAGTTATACTTTTGTATTTTGTAATCATTAGACATGTTTTTTAGGGCAGATCTTGCATTGTCCAATCTGCTTTTTCTTTAACAGACTAAATAATTTTCATTTTTATTTTTTAACACGATGTAGAAAATGGAGGAGACAGTTCCTGCACTCCTGCCACTTGGAGTGGGGTTGCACCAGAGTGGTTTGCAGCCTTCTCCCCACATATAGCACAGAATTGCAGCATTACAGAAGGGCTGAGATTGGATGGGAACTCTGGAAGTCATCTAGTCCAACTCCCCTGCTCAAGCAGGGCCATCTAGAGTCAGTTACCCAGGACCACGTCCTCATGGCTTTTGAATATCTCCACATCCTCTCTGGGCAACCTGTGCTGGTGCTCAGTCACCCTCACAGTAAAAAAAGTGTTTCCCAATGTTCAGAGGGAACGTCCTGTGTTTCATTTGGTGCCCATTGCCTCTGGTCCTGTCACTGGGAAAAGAGCCTGGCTCTATCCTCCTTGCACCCTCCCTTCAGGTATTTATAGACATTGATGAGATCCCCCTGAGCCTTCTCCTCTCCAGGCTGAACAGTCCCAGAGCTCACAGCCTTTCCTCACAGGAGACATCTCCTGTCCCTTAATCATCTTTGTGGCCCTTTGCTGAACTCTCTCTGGTATGTCCGTGTCTCTCTTGTACTGTGGACCCCAGAACTGGACACAGTACTCCAGGTGTGGAGGTGCTGAGAAGAGGGAAAGGATCACCTCCCTCAACATGCTGGCAGAATTTCTCCCAGTGCATCCCAGGATACCATTAGCCTTCTTTGCCACAAGGCCACATCACTGGCTTATACTCAACTTGGTGTCCACCAGGATCCCCAGATCCATTTATACCAAGCTCCTTTCCAGCTGGGTGGCCCCCAGCGTATACTGGTGTGTGAGATGGTGCATGTGATGCCTGCGCCATCACGGATGGTACTTGAGTTTCCGACATCCTCAGAAACTGCCCTCATCACTTTTTTGCATTATTGCTGCTACCTCTTCCCACCTGGTCCTTGGAGAAAGTCCCCTGGGATTCTTGGGGGAAAAAAATTACCTACAGGTGATAATTTTGAATGCTTAATCACTAGGACATTTCTCTTCAGTATTTGTTTGGTGGGCAAATCTGTCTTGTGGTCACACTGACCTCCAGAAGCACCGTGGTGACTACAGGGCTATTGCAAATCTCACTGAAGAGGTCTGTTAGTCATACCTATATTTTGAATACGAGCCAGATGGAAAATATCCAGTGTAGAGCTGATGGAAAATATCCAGTCAACTTCCTTAACCTCTGGATTCAGACCTGTAGGATACGTTTCCACTGAAATCAGGGCAATTTTTCTTAGGCAGTGTGATAAGCAGAGCTTGCCACCATGGGGCAGAGTTCATCACTGGGCACTGCAGAGTGGCACTTGGGGCTAAAGGGAGTGGAAGGTGTCCCCCAGCTTTTCATGAGTTCCGTGTGGGGCCAAAAGAGTACATTGGTGCTGGACAAAACTGTAAAATCTATTTGCAAAAATGAACACAGGTTTTATAGAATCACAGAATCATAGAATGGTTTAGGTTGGAAAGGACCTTGAAGATCATCGAGTTCCAACCCCCCTGCCATAGGCAAGGACACCTCCCACTAGATCAGGTTGCCCAAGGCCATGTCCAACCTGGCCTTGAACACCTCCAGGGATGGGGCCTCAAAAACTTCTCTGGGCAACCTGTGCCAGTGCCTTACAACCCTCAAAGTAAAAAATTTCTACCTAATGTTTAATCTAAGCCTGCCCTCTTCCAGTTTAAAGCCATTCCCCCTTGTCCTATCACTACATGCCCTAGTAAAATGTTTTATCACTGCAATGGTAGATGGATGTTCCTACAGATGTTTAATTTTAATGTTAGTATCGCCTTGCCTTCCCTAAAATCCTTTGGAAATCCTTTAGGAAATCCTTTAGGAAAATGTATTTGCCCTTTAGCGACACCTGATACCTTTGCAGTAATCTTGCAGTGACCTTTCTCCCACTTAACTAGAATATTTAAACTGCCCAGACTACCATGTTGTCTTGCTAAGCAGGATTAGGGGAAGAAAAATAGCACTTAACCTTGTTTAGAGAAGTGAGATATATTTCAGACTAGAGGATAAGACCCAATCTATAATAGATATAGTCAGGCTTGTACGTACTCAGTCTAGAGTTAAAAACAACGGTAAGCTCTCCTTAGAGTAATGCGTCTCTGTGCTTTCAAGTGCTATCAGCGCTGAGGACGGGAAGCATTCTTAGGGATTAACTGCTAAGGTGGTACAAAAATAGCTCTACCAAATATACAATTAATTTTTTAGGCATGCAGACCTATATTTAAACCACTGTATTTTTTATGAATTTGGCAAACAAAATATCCTATATTCTATGAGATTTTTATGTTCATCTGTATGTTTTTAAAGAAAGAACCTAATTTTCTACTACAATCTTGACTAATAAACAGGTTGTTTAGCAAGTCAATGAAAACACACAAAAAAAGGAAGACTGTGTGTGAAAGGTATGAGGTGTAGTGTTAGTAACATCACCACCCAACTACATAACTCTCAACTTGTCTCACATGAGGAAAAATGTAAAATGTTTCCTTTTTTTGTCTTAAAAAAGTAAGAAAAAATATCCTGCTTCTCTACATTTGCAAACATACACACTCGCATGCACGCACACAGACAGGTACACACACAAGTACAGGAACCTCTGTAGTATTTGGAGTTGTTAAGGCTCCTACTTTTGCATCAGCTCAGAAAATTTTGTGTTTCCCCTAATCATTAATCAGAACAATAACACTTATCTCTTAAAATTCCTTTTGAGTACATGATCTCTCTTTCACTCCTTCACACACACAAACACATGCACAGTGTGTAGAGCAGGAAGAAAGAATGAGACAAGAAAAGAATTAAGTTGCTTTACTAAGCTGAATTTCCAGTTCATCTATTTATAGTAACAGTGGGGCATAAGCTAAATAGCATTATGCAGGTTTATGCAAATTGTTTAGGATGAAAGGGGAGCACAGGTGACAGGAAAACAAATATAGCATTGAAGGCCACCGGAAATCTGTCTTAATGTTGAGCAATGGTCTGACTAAAGGAATAGTGAACACGGGACAACATAAAGTTGTCTTTTTACTTTTAACAGCCAGCAGCTGTTACCTTAAAGAGGAGGGTAGCTCCATCTTGAGGGTTTAAACTCAAAATAGATCCAGTAACATATGTACTGTTAATTTGACCTAATTAGTTGTTGCTAGTTGCAGGACTTACATGAAGAATCTCATTACATAGATTAAATACAAAATAGAGGGAAACTTGGCCCTCGGTGGAGATGAAGTGGAACAGCAGTTTAATATCTGATACATGCTGTTTCTGGGTACTTTGGACTTTGCAAGGGGGTGTTAGAGGAGGTGAATCTCTAGTAAGTGTCTTCTGTGACTTAGCCTTCTCTAACAAGCTTATCTTTCTATCTGAAAAGCATAATTTAATTTTTTATTTAAAATTCAACTGTTTGGGGGGATCGTTTCCTTGGGTTTATAGAAAAAGCAAAGGACTGTATCTGCATTCACTTCAGTGATGAAGTGCAAGTACTAATTGGCAGGGAACACAGTGGTTGTCTGTAGTATGCTATGTCTTGAAAATATTGTTATCTGCATAGTTATCACCAGAAAACACTAAAATTAGTATAAAAGAGCAATCTTTTCCTCCAGCGGGATCTGACTACAAATATATTACTTTTTGTTGTTGTTAAATTCATATTGTCAGTGTACTTTTCACTCTTTGACAGGAGGCTCTGCAAAGGAAAATAGGCAGGCTTTTAGAACACTTACTCAAGAAAAACTCCCAAATGAAATCGAAGTGGAGTTCTGCCCAAATCAGAAGTCCAGAAGGGAGCCTCAGGTCTGGCACTTGAAGAAGCTATTTACAGAACTGTTAATGAGTGCACTGTGATGGAAAATCATAGCAGAGCATGTCCTGAATATTACCAAGAGTGAAAACTTGACATAACGGAAACATATATGGGATAAAACAAATCTTAAGTAACCGATAGCCTTCATTAAAAAAAAAAAGAAAAAAGCTGCTTACTGAACTTTTATTTCATAAATAATAATATCATGCTTTAGCATAACTAATCCAAGCATATGTGTGCAGTATAACTTAGAGATGAGCAAAATAGGAAACCAGATTTGGTGAATATTAATTATTATTTAATGTATATTTTTTAAAAACGGATGTATCAGAAATACGGTGAGTGAACTGTGGAATTCAGCTATCATTTCTGCCTTTATTTTTTCTTACATCTTGGCTTTTCCTTTTCAAGGGATTCAAGGGATTACACTAAGCAAAATGCTTGTCCTTAATGCACACTCGGAAATACATCTAAACTACATTTCATTCGGCAAACAAGAACGTCTGAACAGAGCCATGCTGTTACCTTAGAAAATGGTGATATGAATATAAAGAGGAACAGAAACCTTCCTTGGGAAATAAGCACGGTTATAATATCAGGGCTAATATAGCTGCAGTGAATATCAAAACTTCATGGAAGAGGATCAGAGCCATGTAATGTTGCCAAACACTGCCAGCACCCTGATGCCAGGCATTTGCAGAACTCCCAAAACGAGAATTGAATGCTTGTCGTGGAAGCAAGGAGAATTAAAAATATTTTATTCCAAGTGGTCTCAGTTTTACTGAGTACGTTTTAACAGCTAAGGGATTTTTAAGAATGCGTTGGTTAATCAGATCCTCTGCATAACAGAAATTGCTACCAAATCTGCTGACTGGTTTGGGAAATTTTCATTTTTCTGTTGCACGGACAAATATTGAGATGTTGGGGGAGAAGGGTTGGGTTTGTTTTCTTTTCTTTGTTTTTCTGAAAGGATTTGTAAAAGGAAACTTGTGGGAACTTGAAAATATTTGTATTTTGCATGAGAACTGATCCAGCTTTATGTAATTGTGGGTTTTGTGAGATATTGACTATGAGGTTGGCTCAGAAAAAGTCTGGTAACCAAGCTGACCAAGAAAGATAAAACACAAGCTTTACTGAAGCAAACAACCAAACAAGACTGCTTGGGTTATATCCTGGCCTTGGATGGGAATGTGATTCTGGAGATACCAACGTATTGAAAGACCTGCCTTACTGAAAGGAAAGAAGGGAAAAGGTTGTCAGCTGCTGCAGGCTAACACGTGATATTTCTAGCCTCCAGACTGCAGTGCAAAGATCCCAAGGCAGCTCCGAACAAGCTGTCTCCAGAGCCAGTTACTGCACAACCATGTAAGTAAACACAGCATGAAGCCTGAGCTGGTAAGCTCTGACACAAGTGCAAGGCCATGTAATGTGCAGCTACACGGGTTTCAGTAACTAACCAGGTACCTCTGCATGGAGCTGCATTGCACCATGAGGGCGCGTATCAGAACATTCATAGCCAACTGAGAGTAGCTGCATCACACCCTCTTCAGTGCTATTCTCCACTGAAAAAGAGCAGGCTCTACCTTACGCATCTAAAACAGAATAGCAAAAGTAGATGGTGTGAGTGCTGTGTAGGTTTTGCAGGTGGTTTGTGATTTCTCATTTTGCTGTTGAGTTTTTTAATCAATATATATCACCGCTGTACACCCCTTGGCAAAGTATGCAGCAAACTGTTTTGAAGAAGCTTTGAAACCTTTCCTGTGTCATTGCCATGCTGTTACCATCCACAGGCTCATGAAGGAAAAATCCTGACATTTCCCTGAGGTAACAGGGAAGATGCAGTCGGGAGTGGTGAGACAGAAGCATGGCCAGATGGGGTGTGGTACTTGGGGAAGCTCCTGAGAACTATGGCTTACTAGAGATCATAAAAGAAACAGTCAATGAATTCCTCATAAAAATGCACCAACCCCCTTTCCTGAAATTTTGCCTATATAATAGACTTTAGATGGCTCTAATTTTAGAAGAAGAATACATAAATCAAAGTTGATGCAGTACTGATGGAGGAAATGAATGGCTTGTCAAAAGCTGGAAGGATCCAGCTGACCTGCTATAAATCCATGCTGGCTGAAAAGCACGTTGCTTGCTCACTGGAGAGATTCATTAGTATTAATATAGAAGTTCAGTAGGTCACGGAAATCTCATGCTCTCCTGGAAGGCTTAGAATAGAAGAGAGAGGTAAAGAATTCAAATGCTCTTAATGTCTGTAGTCTCTGCTCAGCAGAGTACTAGAGAAAACCCATCCCCATTTTCTGCTGGTAAATTAGCCATTTTAACCATATTATTTTTTGGTCAAATCTCCTAATTGCTTCAGTAGCAGTCTTGTCTGACAAGTGACTTGGGGTCAAAGCCTTAATGTAATTTTCTTCTCTTCTGATCTTTTTTTTCTTCAACAGATTACACAATTAAATAGACTTCTATACATATAGAATTGTGATTAAAATAGTCTGAGTGCAAAAGCACTGTGTGGTCCAAAGGAAACGGAGAGAGCAAATGTGCTGTTGTTAGACCTGTGCAGAAGCTAAGGCACAGCTTTGTCACTCAGTGATTAGTGTTATAACCTAAATATATCCTTGAAGGACTCAACTCTGTTCTGGGTGCCTTAGGTAATTGCTTGTCTCTTAAAACTGGCTCTTGTATGAAGAAGCACAAAGGAAAAGTTTAAATCAAGAAGTCGTTTTGGAGAACAGTGTTGAGGTTAAGTGCTAATGTTTCCTAACAAGTGAACTTGCAGGTGTCGTAAGGCTTTCACTTACTGTCTCTGGGCAAAGTTTATCTCAGCTCTGTAGTAGAAACTCTCTCGTCAGATGAATTCAAACTTGCAGCTAAAGTTGTTTAGCTGTGGCAGTGGTATATATCAGAACTATCTGTTTCACTTATTGTGCATCAGAATGCATGCAACATAAATCAAACTTTAAGATCGCAATTAATTTTAAGGAACAGTTATTACAATGCTCGTGAGATCCATCCAAACAGTATTGCAGTAGCCTTACAGAAATCTAGTCTATATTTCTTAATAGGAATGCGATTGGAATCCCTATACTGATTCCAAATTGAAGCTGTGCATAATTTAGAAAAACATACTTTCACTTTTTTCAAACCTTGGCTTTCCTCAAAATCTAGAAAAAAATGGTGACTATATTTGAGGTCCATGAGAGGAGGAAAACACTCTTTTGAATTTTTATGTTCAAGCCTGGCCATTCCTACAATTTTCTGCAGGACCTCTTCTGTCCTGCCCACATCACTCCTTTTCTCTCACTAGACATATTTCTGTGGTGGCATTAACAAGCTGTGCCTGCTAGAATGAGTCTGCAAAAATTTCTCAATAGCTTTATGCAAAGTCCTTACTCTTACTGTCAGAGGGGGTGAGAAGAAAAAAGATTTCTATCCCTGTCTCAGATGATAGAGCATGGCATTCTGTTACAAGTAGGCTATACTCAATACGGATAAAAGATTAAGATCTTTGCAATCCTTACTCAGATAAAAATTAACCCAAGACAAAAATTCTACTGATTCTGAACTTTGATTATGCTTAATTCTAAAATTGTCATGAATCCTGAAAGCTCTAGTTCTATGAAAAGTATTACTTCCAATGATGTTCTCCAGCCAATGCATCAGGCAGTGAGTGCTCGAAACTGTTGGAGGTAAGCAGATACAAAAAGCAAGTACTGAGCTCAGTGAAGTAAAACAAGATGGACAACGAAGAATAATTAATTATTAAATGGATAATCTATATGTACAAAGTAAATCAAAACAGATGTTCTGAAGCTCTGAGTAGCCCTTTAATTCAAGACAACTCCTAAGGGTCAGTAAAAGGCAGAGAGACCTCTTAGTTTAACCTAGATCCACATACTGCCCAACTCTCCATGAAGAAATGTTTTCCACTTCCAGTGACTCAAACAATCAAGTCAGCTTGCCTCTTAGGAAAAGGCTGAAAAAACAGATAGGTTTGGCAATGCAAAAGGTGATAAAGCTGGGCTCTAATCGCCCTTTCCTGTCAATACTACATTTATTGCCAGAGTAGTCTCTGGTTACAAACGCAAGGACGTTCAACAGGAAGAGCTGGCTCGGATCTGGCCAACATCCAGAACTTTGAGGGCATTATATATGAAAACCAACCATGTATCTTCCTTAGAGACAGAATTGCACTATAGACCACAAAGTGTTGTTCGTTGTTCACAAAACCCCAACCAGGCTGCTGTAATCTGAAGCAGCTAAGTTTGGTCAGAAAATACAGCACTGTGTCAAGTGCATTCCAGCAGCTTTGTAGATGGTTATTTGCTTTAATAAGATGCTTGTTTCAGACAAAGGTTCTGAGGTTCCTTCTTTATATTTGTGACATCAGGTGATAAAAACTGGGCTCTTCACTATGCAGGGTAAGGTGAGGTACTTGCCCTGTGATGTGCAACAGTGTATAAAGGATGAAAGAGTTGCATTGATCACTGTGTGGCATCTCCATATTCCTACAGTGTCTAAGGAAGATGAAGGTTCAACAGTTCACTGCTTCCTCTTGACCTAATAAGAATGGAGATGTGTATGTCCCATATACATATGGGCCTTCTCTGCTGTATGTATGTACTAACTAACCCAACCTGAGGTTGTAAGAAGCATGAAAACAATCTAAACCACAGAGTGCCTTGTAGGGAATTACTCACCTTCCATTTCCTCAACAGCAAGCTGAGAGCCAGAAGAAAGAAATGATAACTGCTAGCATGACAACTCTTTCAGTGGATTGTTCCTAGGGCTGGGAAGCTAGATGCCACCTTTTATGCAGTGTGAGATGTGAAATATTAATTTATCCCTCAGGATATATGAGCTCAGAAGAAAGCTGAGGACAGGTGAAAATATAACTGTGTATTTGTCCAATATATGTGTGACCGAAGTGAATTTATGCACCAAAGTGAGGTAGGAGATGAATTTTATTAGCTTTCCAAACACTAGAGAAACTCCAAAACAAAGGAAGCCTTTTTTGGGTTAGATTTAATTTCATTTCAGCTAAATATCTCTTCCTGTTTCCAGCACTCAGGCCAGCAAATCCAACCCTTTTATTTTCTTCCTGAAGGAAGTTACAGAAAACTAAATACCAGCTACTTTTATAGTTCAACAGTGTTTAAGGGTCTAAGTCAAAGTCTAGGAAACCACAATGAGTGGTGTCACATGAACACAGAGTAAGTAACAGTCATTGTCTCAAGTGTGAAATATTTCGAATCTGTAACACACAAACTCCAGCAATGTTGATTCATTCTCTCTTCCTAATGAGTTCTGTAGAGGTTCAAAAGAATGACTGCATACTGAGCCTGGAGAGCAAAGACTAACATAAAATACTAAAATATTAATGTAAAAAACTATGTTGCTTTAGATCATATATCAGAGATTTTTTTAAAAGCTACTTTAGTATCCAGAATTGAAGAACCAACATCATTCACAGCTGTAGCAAATCTTAAAGCATCCCTGCCTCCTGTTGATCTTAAGGCTCTTCGGCCCAAATCCAGAACCAGAATCTGACATCACTGACACAAAAATCAGCAATTAAATCTGCAACATACCCTTGATAGTAGGATTCTGCTTTGATTCTGGAGAGTATTCCTGCACTACCTTTGAAAAGCCAAATGTTCATAATCTATTAGTCTACTATTTTGACATTTTCCTAACCCTGATCCTTACAAATGCTTGATCCAAAGCCAAAAGCAACATTGGAGTTCTCTCTCTAGTCTTTGGTGGGTTCGGAATCAGTCTCAATCCCCAAAATTAGATGAAATGGTTTTAGAAAAGAATACTGCACTGTATTCTTTGGTGTCAACTTGGTAATAGTGGTATGTGGTGGCAGCATTATAGGCAGAACTGGAAGTTTTTTTTCAAAAACACACAAACTCCCAACTCAAGTTTTTGATGAGGCACTGAGTGCAATTTTGTGTGGGATGATAATTAACTCCTGTCACAAGACTAGCTCTCCATAGCCACTGACTGATTGGTACTCCCAGACAGGCAGAAGTGCACACAGAAACGTGTTTTCTTGAAAAATTTTCTCATTCACTGCACTTTTTCCAACTGCTTCAGAGTCTAGGAGGCAAAACGAGTAAAATCAGCATGTTTATTCAGGCAGATAAGACTTCATTTCTCAAAGGCAGTAGGATTCACCTATACATATAGGTGAATATATTTCCATATATTTTTATATATTTACATATGTATGTATAGTTACATGTCTTTATATGTAGGTTCTGTATATTTATATATTTTTAATAGATGTAAAGGCGGGCTGTCAGGCAGCAGGCGCAGCAGGAAGGCGTGTGTAGCTGGAAAGCCGGAGGGCTATGGGGGCCCAGCGGCGAGGAGGACGCGGGGCGCGGGCGGTCCCCCCGCCGCTGCCGAGCCGCGCTGCCCCGGCGGGGGACGTGTCCGGCTTCCCAAGCGGGAGGCGCGCAGGCGCCTCTCCCTCCCCAGCCCCGGTGTGATGCTCTCGGACGTGGGAAGGGGATCGCCCTGCCTTTCCCTGCCTCCTGCTTTCTCTCCGGCCCCTCTGCCCCACTTGTGCTCCCCTTAGCTGGGTTTCATTATTTTTCGCCGCCCCTCGTCGTTCTTTATCGTTTTTCGGGTTTTTTTTTGGGAGGGGGGTGTGTGGTTTTTTTTTTTTTTAAATGTTGCCCACTGCCCGGGAGCCCGTTTGCCACCCGCTCTCTGTAGCCCCCGCTCCTCCAAACAACGGTATCTGAAGGGAGACCCGCCTGTTGATTATCCCCCACTCCCCTTCTCCCCGCTTCCACCCACCCTCTGCCCTCACCCCTCCTTCCGCTTGATTTCAAACCTTTGGATGGTGTTTTGGTGTCATTAGGAGATTAACATCCCTGGAGCACCAGGGGAGGAGGAGGAGGAGGAGGTGGAGGAGGAGGGTGGAGGGGAGAGAGAGAGAGACAGCAGGCAGGAAGGTTGGCATATTAACACGAGTGAGGCTCTCCTCCCGCCGTCCCAGCCATCCCCGGCTCCTTGGTGGCAGCGGAGGGGGGCGTTTGCCGGCGCCGCGGGTTGCGGCCGGCGGCTGGCGGGCTGCGCCCGGTGCCCGCGTCCGCGGAGCTGCGGCGGCGCGGGCTGCCGGCGGGCGTGCGGCCGCGGCTCCTGCTCGCAGCCCCCCTCTCTTTTATGAGCAGCGAGGCGGAGGAGCGGCAGCGGGGGACACCAGGAGGAGCATTTCTTCCCCGGGGTTTATGAATGGCACTGACATGGAGGAAATACCGTTTCAGAAAGTCAAGACCAAGAGGAAGAAGTGCTGCCACTGCTGCTGCTCCCCGCCGGCTGCCGCGGCGGCGGGAGCGGGAGCCGGGCTGGGGGACCCCCCTCCCTTGCTGCTGCTGGATGCCATCGCCTGCGAGGACGAGTTTGACTGCAAGGAGCTGGAGGCTCTCTTCCAGAGCTACAACCTGAAGCTGGAGCAGACGTCCACCCTCAAAGCGCTGGCCGTCCTCATTGTGCTCACCGCCAGCCTGGCCCTGGTGGAGCTGCTTTCCGGCCCCAGCCTGACCATCTCCAAAGGCTCGCACCCGGTGCACTGCATCATCTTCCTCTCCCTCTTCATCGTCACCAATGTCAAGTACCTGCAGGTCACCCAGCTGCAGCAGATCGTCAAGCTCACCTTGCTCTTCAGCTTCACCTTCTCCTTCCTCTGCTGCCCCTTCTCGCTCGGCGCCTACGGCATGGAGCCCCCCAGCGCCCCCGAGCAGGGCATGTGGCAGCTCATGCTGGTCACCTTCGTCTCCTACTCGCTGCTGCCCGTCCGGACCCTGCTGGCCATCGTCTTCGGGCTGGTGGTGTCCGTCTCCCACCTCATCGTCACCGCCACCTCCGTCAGTGCCAAGCGGCAGCGGCTCTGGAGGACGGTGAGAGAGGGCCGGGCCGGGCACTGCAGCACGGCCGCGCGGTGCGTGCCCGGCGGGCGGGGAAGCGCGGAGAGGCGCGGAGCGCGCCCGGGGCAGCGGCGGGGGCTGCGTGCCGTCTCCCGCGCAGGCAGCCGGGCTGGCGGCGGCGCCAGGCGGTGGACGGGGAGTGCCCGGTGCATCCCCGGCGGGGAAGGGGCGAGCACGCACCTGCGCTTCAGGCGGTGTGTGTAGTTCCCGAAAGTTTCCGGGAGGCGGGGGGCGTGCAGGGGGGGGGGGGGGGTGTGATAGGGCGGCTCCTGGGATACGGGACCTCTCGGCTTTGTCTCTCGAAGGAAAACCGGGGAGAGGGTAGGGGAGCCAGCACTACCCGTCTCCACCCTGGGGCAGGTTGAGGGGAACGGTCAGTGCAAATCCCGTGCGTGTAAATAACAGCGCTTGACTCAGTACAAACTTGGCATAGACAAACATACAAACATAGCTGCGTGTGCTAATAACACGTCGATCGAGTTGATTCGTATCCTCGCTGTCTCCGCTCAGCCGCGGACCTTTCCTGCCCACAGCTCATCTCAGGGGGTCTGTGCAGAAACGATCTGAAACAGGTGGGGCACTCAAAGGGGGAAACCCACCTCGCTGTTCTCGCAGCGAGCGAGGCATTCCCCCTTCACTTTCCCCCGGGCAGCTGCTGCCCCCTCTCCACAGACATTACCTGCTATGTCAGTGAACTTCCTAGCGGTTCCCTTTCCCTCCTGAATTAATCCAGCAAAACCTCCCTCTGCAGCAAGCATCATTGGAAGCGTGCTGCTGCACTCTCCCCGCTCCCCCGAGTAGCTATTTATAGCCCTGCAGGGCTTTCTCCGGCTCCCGTGGCCTGATGGGCCGCACTGGCAGGGGGAGGAGGATGAGGAGATGCGCGTGTGGGAAATGCTGGGGTTCGGAGTCGGGGTTTGCTGCTTGAGGCTCCGTTATGTGGTGCCTCTGAACCACTGGGAAAGAGAAATTGAAAAATTGTTGTGTCCTCCCTCGTATTGCATTGATTATGTCCTCAGGGGAAGCACACCGCTTCTGGGGTCTAGATTGGTGTTAAACAACAATTTAATGCATAATTTAAGTGCTTAGTACATTACTTCTGCTGAATCCCGGTATTATTCTCCATGGTTGTGTAAGGCTGTGTTGTGATGCTAGGACATACACAGTTGGCATGGGCATAAACACTGCCATAAACAGAATCATACACCTTTGTGCCCAGAACTGTGAATTCTTTCTTCCTCCTTACATGCTCACACAGACGCACACACCCCAGCGTGACATACATGCGTATAATACACAGGAATCATCAAAAGAGTGGGGTTACTGAGACAAACAGGATTATTCATGGCTTCACGCTGCTGAGCTGGTGGACAAAATAAATTGTATATTTTGAAGGGGAAGAGAGAGATAAGCTGAGCTTTATGATTTACCCAGATAATCTGATGGTCTATTTTTAAATGCGTGATTTAGAGTTTCCATGAGAGGGAGAGCTGATGAAATGCAGGAGCACTGAGAGGAGCCTTCCTTAAAAGCATCCCAAAGGATGCTAAAAACACTAGAATATTTCTCGTTGAGTAGGGCTGAAGACAGCTATTTTTACTGGAGTACCAATTAGTCCTTATGGAAGTCCAGGCTATCCTGGCTGCCCTGACACAGAGGCAGATTTTCCTTGATGCCAAGTTGCAGCTCAGTGTGGCACCTGCTCTTCTAGACGTACAACATAAAGAAGCTGACAATAAAGTCTGCTCGCTCTAAATTATCTAACCAAGAGCTTGAATGCAGAACATTTTGAAGAGAGGAAATCTGCTCGCTTACTTTCTTCACAGTAGTTTAACTCAGTTATTGAACAGGCGAGAAGCTGGCTTAAAAATGCATAGAAATAGTTGACTAGCGGCTGATGTAACACACGTATGTTTCTTCATCACCCCCCCCCCCCAAAGTAATTTCAGTAATTTGTATGCAGTCCCCAGAGCAGTATGCTTTGCTGATAACAAGAGGCAGAAACCAGCTCTGAGTCAAGCAGAATAACTGGTCTGTGAACTTGTGTCACACAGAAATGCACATTGATTTGTCGCATATTTGCAAGCAAGAGGTCTCCTGATTTGAAGACTATCTCTGTGTATGAAAGGGACTATTACTTTACAAAGAAGTTGGTTTTTTCTTTTCCAAAGAACAATTTCACAATCGTCGGATATTTAAAGTTGTGCAAAGGCTGCATCATCTGAATTTTATTTGCCTGGACTGAGAATAGCCTGAGAGAAGCCTAGCCTTTTTCGTAATGGCTAGAATGGATGCTGGCTTGCTGTCTGGATCTGCTTCCCAGCGACTGGATTTTATCATGACCATCCCAGTGCTGGTGCTTGTAGATACAGCATGCAGTCAGCCTGCCAAGGAGGCTGGACTGCTCTATGCAGAGCTGCAACAGCATTAATGGCTGTGTTCTTTCTCCCAACCTTGTATCCCCTAGCCCCAAGCAAACGGGTGAATTTAAATCTTTAAATAGAAATCTGCTGTGTCCAGAAATGCAGAAGCACCTGCACCAACCATTGAGGCCAGTGTTCTGTTAACAAAGCCTTTGATTTTGGGGTGATTCAGGCAGGAAACCAATTTTATTTTTGTTTACCCTGAGCTTTAAGAGAGCGCGGATCTAGTAACTTCCATTGAAGATAAACTGGCAAGTTAAGTTGTCAGCAAGACGGAGCACTTCATGTTGTTTCAGGTTCAACCCATGAAAAAAAAGGCATATCAAAGTTAAGCGCTTTGTTCTGAAGTGGGCTTTTGAATGCACATCATCTATTCCATGCTGTTTGAGGAATCACCATAAGCAAATCTTCAAATTCCAAAAGCCTCACTGACTTCCATAGTGCTGAATCAGACCTTGAGTGGGTCCCATGGCGTGCTTAAAATTTGCATTCATACAGATGTACAAAGATTTCAGCATATTAAAACCAATAGATCAGCTCATTGTGGGAGAAGTTTGTTATGAGGTCTACACAGCAAAGCACATTTAATTTGCAAGTGATAGTTTTCTGATGACACAGTGTTGTCTGTGGGTGGTCTGTGGAGATCAAAGGCTCATTTCTTCTATCTCTCTCCACCATTAGATGTTGTGTCGTGTCATGTCATATCATGTCATGTCATGTTGGAGTTGAGACACAGGTGTGTGTAAAAGCAAAAGGATGGAGAAACCCAAGTGCAGGGAGGCAAACAGAGCTGGGGAGTAATATGGCAGAAATTTAGCTTCATCATTCCACTCAGTAGCAGGTTTTTCATCAAATGAAACATTCCAATCTGCTAATCTGTCCTGCTCATTTCTTAAGAAAAATGTAATAATAGATAAAATATATACATAAAAACATGGAATATTAAAAATATGCAACGTATTTGTGGGCAACCTTGAGCCCATTTGGAATAAGTTCATGGCAAAAGTCATGCTGACTTCACAGGTGGTTTTGCATGTCTTATTTGACACTGTGATAAGAATGCAAATAGTGTAGATAACCAATAGCATATTGGTGATGTTAGTCGGACTCTTTCACTTCCTTTGGAGCCAGGGAACAAAATGATCATGTCACATAATGTGACAAGGTATCCACAAGTGGCTGAACCTATAGGTGAAGTTTTAACAGCTTGGACTCTAGTCTTTTTTGTTGTTGTTGTTTTTTCCCCCTACAGCTTCCAAATATATGTTAGGTGTTTTGGAGCAGTTACAGAAATACAGAACACTGCCCCAAGGAGCTTAGTCTAATTTCTGTTGTGATGCAGTGAGTGGGTGTTAGAGACATTAAGGCCAGATGGGGTGAGAAAGGCAAAGACTGCACACAGAAATTAGTGGTGGCAGGTGCAGTTTCATGAGTTCAACTTTTTTGTCCCTCTAAATATTTTTGGCCTTTGTTTTTTTTAAAAAATGTATGCTTATTTCCAGAAAATTCAAAAGAAAATCATACACCAACGAAGTGCCCTAACACATCACAGAAATCTTGGTGAAAGAGCAAATCTTTTGCAAAAACCAAAGTTCCAACTTAGATAACAAAGATAACAGTAACAGAGAGCAGAAGAAACAAAGGTGCTATCATAAATTAGTGAAAAAAAATCATTTTTTTTTCAGCAGTGTGATAAAATAAATCACAGAATCATAGAATGGATTAGGTTGGAAAGGACCTTGAAGATCATTGAGTTCCAACCCCCCTGCCATAGACAGGGAATGTCTATGTTGTAGTATTTTTCTGGCTGTATTTAAAACTGGTTTTGTGCACATATTTATTTATTTGCATGATTAGCACTTGTATTGATTCAGCAAATACCAAAATTGTAGTGGGGAATGGGTAGACTATGAAACGTATAACATGGAGAAACTGGTAACAGTTATTTAAAATAATGTATTTAATAATTACAATTTTATTTTATCTTAACTCTTTGCAGGTTAGTGTCATAGTAGTCTGGAATATTACAAGGCATTATCATTATCATGCTAAAGTTAATCTTATTTCTGCTAGTGTTTAAAATGTAATTAATGAACACATCACTGATACAGCTGTTAATCTCCACACCTTTGTCTCTCCCACAGAGAGTAGAGTCTAGCAGCCTAATAAAAAGGGTTGCAAATCAAAGACAGCTCAGCTCCATTGTCGTTATTATTCGGTGCAAAGCTCAAGTTTTCTCCTTCGTGCATATAAAGTACTGCTGAGGGACTGTACTAGTTCATTCTCTGTGGTGCTATTCAAATATTAGTATCAAGAATATCTCTAGTATTGCAAGCATATCTACACACTGCTAATCTGTTTGAATTTACCATTTTCCTCTCTTTCCAAAGATTGGGGCCACTGATCTTAGAGATTCTTAATACCCGCGTGTAAGTCTTTTAACTTTAGGTTGACGTTTACTCCATGTTAAAAGATTGGTAAAACTTTTTTTTTTTTTTTCCCTGGTTAAAGTGGGATTTTAATCTTCATTTTTGGCATGGGGAATGCCAGGTATTGACCACGGTCCTTTTACCTAGCAGATGAAGTATAGGATTTTCTATGGAATAGAAAACTCAGTGTCTTTTTCCACATAGAGATTGATATGCTGTCGGCTTCCTGAGTCTGCAAACTGCTGACACTGGTACTCTTCATGGGTTTGCAAACAATAACAGCATGTTGATGTTTCTGCAAGCTTGAGAAACAAGAAGCCTTTGGGAAACTGGCAAGAATCATAGGGACTTAGAGAAACAGTAAATAAAAATTTATCCGACAAGTTTAGTTGTGTTTTTCCTACTTAACTGCCTGGCAATAATGCAGCTTCCCTCCAATGAGTGTCACCATATTCACATTCTATAAGAATTTATTTTTTCTGGTAGCAGTTCTTTGCAATGATTTGTCATATGACCTTTGTATGGTCACACCTGTGGCTAGTGTATTACTGTTTGTACTTCAGTAACACCTATGGTTCCCCATGATGGACCAGATGCCTGTTAACTAATCCAGTGAATAAATACATGCCAAAAGGACAGACTTTCTCCTTGGCTCCACCTCTTCCTCTCCCGTTCTGTATTTTCCATTTGGAAAAAACTTCCCATGGAAATGTACATTGAATTTGCTAATGGTAAGCTCTGACTGACTTGTGAAACATCTCTTAACATATCTTAGTCTTGTTAAGCTCAAAATCTTGTTTATGGACAAAGACGAAATGCATCTTCTATAAAGCTAGGAAGTTTTTTTTTAGTGTAACTGAAATCTTAACTGGCTAATCAAAGAATTATTAATAGGCTAGATCCCATTATTACCAAAGAAAAAGAGGGCTTCTATGCAGAAAATATTTTAATAATAAAGCAGCTATCACTGTTATACACTCCCTTAGTTTCTACTCTCTTTCCTTGATGTTATGCTCACCCTTCCCCTGCTTCTCCAAGTCTTAAGGTTGATGGCTTCATTCTGCTGGTGGTGTTACCTGTGTTGGCAGCATCTGATGTCCGTCACAGGAAGGAAGGCAATATTCATGTTAATGGTTTCTTCTCTTTGCTTTAGAGTCCACTTCAAGACATTTTTATAAGCTTGCTAACGTGCATTTCTGTTTCTTTATTGGTCTACACCTCCATGTTGCATCCAAATTTACTACAAATTTCCTTTTATGTATATTAGATACTTGTTCTTTTTTCTCTTTGTTACAATTAAACGCAGTTTTGTCCACCTTCAGGTCCACATTTCTTTAACTGACCATTGGCGAGTCTTTTTTATAGCTATGGGTGTTGCCTTCAGTACCAAGCCTATGTCCCATCTTTTGTAATTTCATGCCTGTACTCCTCTACGCCCCCTCCTGTGTCTCCACTTCTCAAGGCCTATTCTATGTTTCCATAGGCTAGTCATAAAACTGTTATGCTAGCATACAAAAATAAGCAAAAGTAACAGAAAGCTACAGACATCTGGTCAATTAGAAAAAATTGCTGTTATATCTAAACCAGGTAAAACAAAGTGCAGAGAGGTCAAAAAAAGTGTAGCCTGGTAAGATAAACTTTTAGTCCAGAGCAAGTCTGACATGCCTCAGTCCGGAGGTCTTGCAAAATCAGTGCAAAGCTTATGGCTTTCTGTTTAGCAATGGCAATACAGTAATAGCAGTGGCAATACAGTATTACAGGGCTATATGTTTGCAGTCCTTGTTAATACGTGTGTGGTTTACACTGTCTCTATGTGTCTTATTATTGCTTTCATTTTAATGCTAACAAAGTGGGCCAAATGGTGGCTTCATGTCAAAATGGTAACATTTTATTGTCTCGACCCTGGTTAATAGCAACACATTGCACATAACGTTAGTAATTCGGGACTGTGTTTAATTTACATACTTATTGTGTGAAAAAGCTGTTTTCATATGTGTCTGTGCTGCTCTGAGCTCAGGCGCTCCCAATTTGTGTTTAAAGATCTTTGAGGCTTCTATGGGATAAGTTATTGAGGGTTTCTATTTCTTCCTTCCTCTCTTCCTCTCTTCCTCTCTTCCTCTCTTCTTCTCTTCCCGCCTTTCATTTCTGAACGTGTAATTTTGGATATATTCAGTGCTAAACTCAGATGAGAAAATTTTGAGCCTAGGGAATAGTTGTCCTTGATGTGATCTGCCATTTCTTCCTCTGGATTCAAACTTATAATTTTTTTTTTTTCCCCATCTTGTTTCACCCAGTTATTTTTATAGTGCAATGTGTGCTAGACAGAACCAGTGTAATACAATATCTAGCTAATGCAGGTTTCAGTTTCTTTTAATCTACTTTAAGCACAGCCCTGAATGTCTGAATGTCTATATAAGATTGCCCTTACTAACTAGAGCAGAAGTTTTCTTTCTAGCTTTTTCTTATCTCATTCTGTCACTTTAGATGCATTGCATTCTTACACGCTAAGTTCTGATGTTGCCATTTCAGAAAACATCAGCTACCATAAAATTTTATTCTGTCTATCACGGTTAGTTATTGTCTTGTACTTTCTTAGATTCAAAAGTCCATATACTCTTGTTTTTCCTACAAGAATAAAGTAGTCCAAAACAAAACTAAAAGTGGGTGGCATGTATGGAAAGAGGGAGATGATCCAGAACAGCAGCAATCCTTGTAGCCTGTAAGCTCTTGGTTATGCCAATATGGAATAATTATTAGGAAGTTTTTTATGAGTGTGGCAAAGGGATGGCATGGTTTCATGCGGGTTATATGTTCTGATTAATTAATAATATGTTATAAGGAAATTTCATCTAGGACTTAAAATGTTTGTGGTTTACAACTCTTTAACACTGCTGACAGGAAGAACTCAGGCAGTATTAATTCCCGCAAGACACTTGCTGTTGGGAAGGGGAGGAAGCAGTGCAAGCAGAAGAGTCTGGTTCAAGCTTTGGGGCTGAGCTCTGTTGTTGGCTTGCTATGATGGATGGGTCTGAGAAAACATCAAAGACTATAATGTAACCAATATGTTTTGTTTTAAAATTTCTGAAGTATGTGATTTCCTTTCTTACTTTCTTCCTCTGGGAAGCTTTTCATGAAAGAAATTGTCTTTGCTTCAAATATTTAAGATATGTACCTGGAGGAATTTGAAGAAACAACATAGTTACTGCTGTGTCCACCTGTTTGTTCTGTATTTGGAATAACCAAACACAATAGCATTACCTTTGATTTACTCAAGTGTAATCTGGGCAAAGCACTTCCCTTAAATGCAGATTAATATAATATGAATTTTAATTCACATAAATGTACAATAAATATAATACAGGAATACTTGTTCTGTATGAACTTTCCACATGATCTGATACCTGAAAGAAATAAATTCACCAAACACATTATACATACAGAAAAGCTGTTTTCTTCAGCAGGATTTGAAATAGTGAAAAATCCCAGAAATGTGGATCCAGTGTGGCTCTAAGGCAGGCAATAAAGTGTGACAAAGCTGTAAGAAATACAGTTATTTCTTTAGTTGTGGTTCAAGAATAACAGAAGTCCTTTGTCATCCAGAGATACATGTTGCAAGAAATCATCTAAGTGTGGCTAATATGAAAAACGTTATAGAACAATATTCCACTATAGCATACTTTCAGACATTCGTTCTGGAGCAAGGTGTTCATTACTGGATGTGGTTGTGCATCCTCCTATACAACTTATAGAAGAAACATAATTAACTGTTCTTTACAGTGGTTAGCAGATAAAATTAAGGGGTACTTATAGCCAATCAACAGTCTTTCCTTTTGTATAGGTTGCTCATTCATACACTACAACAGCAGAGAAATAATTTTGATTTCCATAAATCTGCTTATGATTCTCTCTTAGAAGATGAAAGTAATTATTCACCCCCACAAAATTAGGAAATGAAATAACAATAATAAACACAATTGTAAAAGAGATTTACATAAAATATATCTTTAATTTGAAGTATCAACAGCCTGAAAAAGAATATTGTGTTTGCGCAGAACTTGTGAAATTTGTTCACATGGAGTTGAGAATAGGTCTATGCCTTCTAAGTAAAGAATGTCTTTCTTTCTGTACAGAGTTTGAGATAATCTGTATAAAATACAATGTGGCAAAATGAAGCTTTGAGGTAAATTGATCAACCTTCATCCAAAGGTAAAGGATATAGGCCTGAGCCTCATTTCACTTTTATACACAAAAAAACATCTCACGGGGCTTTGGGAAGATTTATGTGATGTGCCAAAAATTCTTCCTGCCTGTAATATTTTCATTCCAGAATGATTTGGCTAAAAGGGCACACCATTTAACGTGATCTACGTAGGAAGTCAAGATCTGTTTGTTTACCTTATGACATGAAAGTAATAATGGCAGTGGAAAGGAACCTCTCCTTATGGGCAAATAGGCCTGTGAGAGAGAGAGAAGATATATCAGGATCAAATTTCCATTGTTGCAGGTTGTCTCTAGAGTCTGCTCTGCAGAATTCTGGTCACTGCTGTCATGTTTGTCAAAGATTTGGATGCTATTCCTCAGCTGGGATTATGGGTCACAGAGTTTAGATGCTACGCTCTGGAAATTGAGGATGACCCCTCACAGATGTTCTGTGTGATTCCTGGTACTGGATTCTGCAAGTGTTGTGCTGATGTCTCTGCTGATCCGTGCTGGTGTAGTGCAAATCAACTGTAGTGGGGCTGTGTAGTTGAAGAAGCCTGGTTTTTCAGTCCGTGGTTGGATTAGCTATGATGAGTGCTCTGTCATTCATCTGTGCTTTGAAATACAAGGAATAATGATGCTTTTCAAAACAGAGAAGCAAACAGAGTGTTATCTCCATGTTCAGTATGTGAATTCCCTCTTCCCACCCCCAGTTATGTAAATGACACTGGTGAATGATAGCTGCTTCAGTTCCCCCAGTTGGAAAGTGTACATTAGTTTATGTGGCCTTCTCCATGCAGCCCTCTCTCTATTTTAGGCAGTAGTAGATTGAAGAGATTGCATCCAAGCTAATTTGCCTCACCTGTTACTCAAAATAAATGGCTTTATCAATAGTCCATTTCTTCTTGCTTACGCTGTTAAAAAGATTAGTCTCATTTTTCCCTTTAAAGACACCAGAGCCTGAAGAGGGGATTCCTATTCTAAACTGCGCTTTACAATATCGAGTAATATTAACACAGTGGCTGAAACAGCTTTGGTGGGAGGGTAATGTACTTTTCCAACTGAAAGCACACACTCTTCTGGAATATCCTTCACTGAAAAGCATGATGATGTTTAAGAAGAGAGGGAGAGCTTCATTTGCAAGGCTGTTAATCAGTTCCATTGCTGTTGCTACGTTCGAAATCTAGATAAGGGTGATTGATAAAATTGTTTGCTGTGGCTTTTTTATCTCAACAGCATTATTTCTAAGCCTTATTTGGTGTCTGACAGAAATCTTATGGGAATCGTGAGTGCGCTCCTGAATACCTGCTGACTATTTAGTGCAAATCTTATGTGTAGTTAATATTCAGCGGGCAATATTTGGTGGGCAATATATAGGATAAGCGATAGGATTTTCTTAGCTTGCCTGTGGGCAAGGGACATGAAAAATGCACCTTTCTTACTCTTGGGTCTTAGGAGAATATACTGAAAAATTTTACAGTTGGTATTTTACAGTTAGGATGAACAGAAGTACTGAAATGGGCAATGACCCCTTGCAAAGCTATGAATTATTGTCTATCCTTAACTGATATTTTCGTAGCATTGCTAGTTTATCATCAGAGGACATAATAATGAAAAACAAAAATGTTTTGCTTGCTTGCTTTTTTCTTTTTCTGCTGCTGCTTTTGTGGAAGTCCCTGTCAGTTTTTTTGCTGGCTACTGCAGTTCTTGGTGCAGTGACCTCTATTGAACTTCCCCCAAAAGAGAACATCAACCAGATAGAAAAGAGGGAACATTCTCCTGGGGTGGGGATGACTGCAGAAGGGAGGTTGATCTTTTCTAATTTCCCTAAGGGTGCACAACGTTGAGTCCCAGGACTTCATCTTTCTTTGTCAGTTAGTGAGTCTACACTCATGAACCTTCGTCCCAAATCTCTATGGTATCATTTGCAAAAGTATAATTTCTCCAGCACAACCATATACTGAAGAAGTGAGCTTGGCTATTGGTCATAATGATTTTTCCTTCTCTTGGGTAAATGATATAATACCGAAAATAGGGAGAAATTGTCTTCCTTACAAAATGTCTTACATGCCCCTGAAATTGTCTGTTGAAGTTTACTTAGAGTTGCTGGTCCTCTGTAAAGGTAAGGATTTGACACATACATTATCTAACATTCTCAAAGAAATTCTCTTCACAGGGAGATATCAGGTGCTATCTTGGCTTCTTTTCCCTTGTGTATGATAGTTGCTGCCATTCCACTCATAAAAAAAGAAAAGACTGAAAAATTAATGACTTACAACTACTTTTTACAAGACAGTTGAAAACCTTTTTCTAAAGTTGTAACTAAGAAAAAAAAATAATCTTAGAGCTGCTATAGAATGCACTGCTGAGTTACAGTAATCTTACTGTGCATGGTCCTAAATGTAGATGGTTTTATTCAATGGTACAAACCTTGGAAAAAAAAATGTAGATAAATATATCTCTCCTTCCTTATTGCAACTAAAGGGTTCAAGAGTGGACCTGTATGATGGAAAGGTCTTTTCTTCTTTAGAGTCACAGCTCAAACTTAGGTTGCCAAAGCTCAAGTTTCCTTAATGTCTAAAGATATTTTGATGATCTACCAAAATGTGTAAGAAAGACTGATGCCGATAGTCCAGTTTCTGAGATGCAAATGTGAGGGTTTTATATAGCATCACTGGTGGTAACTCAGCAAGCCCAGCAAACTTAAAAGTTGTTTTCTTAGTCTGTGGGCAAACACAGGTGTTGTTTTGCAATGATTGCTTATGAGGTAATATGCATGCCTTACATGGAATTGTAATGAAAGTTCACAGGGCCTCTGCATTGGTGGTATTAATATGTATAACAACAGAATGTGAGGCAAACATTCTTCCAGGTTATTATGGAGTCTGCTGCTGTGTTTGACTTTTAACATACTGGGTAAATACCATGATTCTTACTGTGGCAAACGTGACACTGGCCCTAAATCAGTCTCAAGGGAGAACCGAGGGCTTTGACTTGTCAGCAAGTGGCAGCGGTGCAACATGTAAATAGACATTGGCTGCAGCACGAGCTCATTCTGTGGCATACTGCAATGAATGCAATGTATTTTGAGGGTGTGGGGTTTTTCCTTTAAGGAACCCTTAAGTCATCTGGAAACTCCCGGGTATGGTAGTTCAAAAGCTGGCATGCAGCAGGCTGTCTTGGAGTAGCCGAAGAAGGGAAAACCATTAGGGGTCAGGTTACTCATCCTCAGGAGAAATATTTCTCTCTCTAGCATCTGGAAATCTCACAGTTGTTTTCAGAGTTGGTTATTGGAAAGCTTCTCGGGATCAGTGTAGATGTCAAAGGTCTACTGGTGGCCTAGACATAACACAATATCACTCTATGATATACCTAGACTTAAAATAATCAACAACTGTAGATGTTGATTGGTATTTTCAGTCTGTAGATTGAGCAGTTTCTGGGTTAAGTTCTTTTGGGGAGTTTCATGTGACAAAGTACTATAATTTAGTTAGCGTTCTCAGTCTTTGCCCAGTAGGTACAATGCTTCATGTCTTACACCTCTCCTGGCCTCTCTTCAGGCGTGAATTTCTAGTCTGGCACACAATTCCCTGAGCATTGTGAAGAATGGAGGAAGTTTTTTTTCAAGACAAAATTACTGAGATGTAAACAGATACTAGACTTCCTTTTAACAACTAATAAACACCAGAGGCTTGGTTCCACCTTCCATTTTACAGATTAATTTAGTCCTTATTAAAGTGATGGACGCAGAAGACTGTCAGTGTCAATCAAACATAATGTCAAAAGACAAGAAGCAAACTGCTCTTTGCACCAGCCTGTTGATGATGCCCTTGGGGTCTGAAGCATACTGTTCCAGCGTGGGGTACTCCATGTACAAACCCTAAGTCATGTTTGTGCCAGCTGTATAATATGTGCAAACAGAACCGGAACTCCAGCTAATACATTTTCTCCTTTGACTCAATGGAACTGGAACACAAATTTTTGTATTCAGAAGAGGAGAGACTTGGAGACACACCTCGGTGTGCTATGTTCTGGTGCGTTCACTTTCTGCACTACGGAGTCACTCGTTCCATTCTAGGTCAGTTGTGCCTGTGTCTTTGGTAAGGGTGGGTAACACCCCATACTGTCCCACCTGAGGCATGCTTTTGGGAAACTGTCAGTCAAGCTTAGTGGCACGAGCTTACAAACTCTGTCACTCAGCCAGGTTCATTTTGGCAATACAGCCTGCTGTGTTGTAATCTCATCCCTATGTGGATCTTAAAGTGGCATAACGGTGTTAACACACAGGTCAGATAACAGGAGAGGTAACAAAACCTGGTGATATCATCACATCTGCTGTTTATGTCCTGAATAGTAAACCATTAGCAGGTGTGATGACATGTGATGCCCAAGCAATGCCCTCTGAACAGGATTCAGAAATCTCTAGTGTTGAAAGGCAGTGCCTAGACTTGTTCAGACTCCAGGAACACCAAATATCCAGAGTCTAGTAGGAAGGAAGTCTCATAGGTGAGTGATAAGGGTTACACAAATAATTAAAAGGCCGGCTATTTCTTTCTGTTGATCAAAGCAGCTATCAATGGCCTAGTTTTACTCTCAGGCCATATTTTAATTCACCATTACCGCTGAAAAATGTAGACCTGTGGATGTGGATACACACTGCTTTTCAGCCATTTCACCACCAAAGCACAGTCGAAGCCCTGGACTGAATGGACCAGGGAGCTAATGCAGGTTAGAACCACCCCAGATGGATGAGTTCGCTAGTCCTGTTCACACCTGCATGGGCTTCTGTGCTGGCATGAAAAGGCTGGGAATAGGAATGAGTAACCAGTGTAAAAAAGAGGGCAGCAATGATTTCTTTTTACTGTTCTGTCTGTTTATGTCCTCGTGTTGTAACAGCAACCATGTCGTCTTCACTGCCACATGAACTTCACTGGGAATAGCTTTAGCCCGATGACATCTTTTACAAATGCAGCCTAACTTTTCACTTTATAGCTAGTTGTGTGTGCATTACTTTAGATACAGAAGTTTGAAAAAACAGGTAAATCAGGTGATAGAACTAAAGGTTGGGTTGATTTAGTGTGGCCACTAAAACAATGTTTTTCATGGTTGGATCCTGGAACAGCTTTCAGTATAGGTGCCAAACCTTTATAAGCAATTTGCAAACATAAATTCCTGGTAAGGACCAACAATCATATTTTCTTATGTTTCAAAAACCCTTTAAACGTAATTCAAGGATCCCCACTTAAGCCATTTATATAGAGGGACTAGTTTGTTAAATGGTGCCAAAAGAAGAAAGTGACTTTTAAAAATAGCTAGAAGCAAATAAAATTTTTTTAAAGATTTTTAATTCCTACAACGTGCCATTTTAGGCATTTTTAAATGCCCCAAAACTTTAAAAATTGCCTTAGTGTCCCTAAAAAAGTTTTATATTTATAACCAATACAGTTGACTCAATGAGTGAATCACTGAACCTATTAGTTCTGGTGCAGGTAATGATGTGTATGTTGCCAAGTACAGAAGATACTATATGGGATTTTGATACAGGAAATCACTGGGCTTTGCATGTTAGCATGGAAATGTTATATGAATATGTTATTTCTTTCAGAATGGACTGAAACTATCTTCTCTGCATACAAAATAGGCAGTTTGTATCTTGTATTATTACTTTGGCTATATTTGGTTCTGAATACCTGAGTTACAAAGCAGGCACTCAAAAAATCACCTTAATTTTGATAGCAAGGATGATACCCTGTAATAATCTGTGCTTTTCAGCACTGCTGCATCCAGTCACAGTCAAGAGCAGAAGGAGATTCACAAAATATTTAAATTTGTTTTGCAGTGTCATTCAGGAAGAAGCTGTGCATAGTACTGTAGTTGCATGCATTCAAATAAAGATGTCTTGCAGCAAATTCATGGAAAACACAAAAGAGCGCTTGCTGAAAATAAATGATGCAGTGCTATAACGTACATTAGCTGTTTATCCTGAAACCAGTCTCACTTTGCAGTAGTGTCTCAGGGAAGCACTGCTTGCTTAAGATGCTTCTTTTTCAATGACTCTCTTCTCGTTGCGGCTGAGGACACAGTAATACAAAGCAAACAAGGGATTGCTCACAAACCTTACATATCAAAGTCTAGGCTGAAATTCAGCTTGTCTTCTTATTATTTACAGTTGATGTTATGGTAATGCCTACAGGTGTCAAGTTTGATTAGCTTCTCAACTTGCTGCTTGCTGTACAAGTGCAGAAATAAAGGCAATCCATTGTCCTCTACTAGACATGACAAAGAACAGAAAACAGACTAGAGAGAGAGAGGCAAGATGATTTTCCAGAACTCAGAGGTCGGTCAGAATAGATTGTGAGTCTCCTGACTCCAGCTGCTGTTGTCTGGGACCAGAATTTCATAAATACAAGACTTCATCTTAAGCATCATAAAGCCCCAAGGAATAGTTTAAAATACTTCCATTTACTCTTGGCTAAGCCATACTGTCATGTTTTCTTCTTTTCAATTACTTTGAGATGAACCTTTTCCTTTGGTCTGCATGACTTGGGGCAGGATGTTCATAAAAGAGTGAGGAGTTTCATGTTACAGTTAAATGGAGCATGTTTATAAGCCATTTAAACTTTTTTCCAATGTATTTGCCTCAGTAACTCTGTTATTAACTGCATAAGATATAGATGAAAGGTTGATTTTGTTTACCCAAAGCAATGACATGAATGTACACAACAAGAATAGCTATTTATCGATATGTTCTCCGATAATAGTTGGAATAGTTTCACTTCATTTTTTCTCTCTTGGGCAAAGTGAAGCTACAAATATGTTTTTGAATATTTTCCCATCATGTTTTAGAAGAAACTAGCCATAATTTTGTACATTTTAATGGCTACTCATTATTATTCTGTATCCCAGATACAATGTTGAGACAAAGATGAATGGAGTTATGTCGTAGCATATTGCATTTTAATTCTGATAATGGTAAGAAACTAAATCTAAACAATGTGAAATCTGAAAAACAAAACAAAGATTATTTTAATTTCTGTTTGACATTTGTAAAGAAATATTAACA